>NW_028324339.1:0-83769 GCF_058129835.1 Hydra viridissima
TCGATATTTTAATAAGTAAACAAAAACAAAACTAAGTCTTGCAACTGGCGAAAACTTTCAATAAGCAAACAAAGCAACAACTTTCCTTTCGAGTTTTTTACATTTTAAACAAAAGACAAACAAAGAAAAAAAAAAACAAACAAAAACAAAAACAAAAACAAAAAACAAAACAAAAACAAAACAGAAAAGGGAGAATGAGTGAGTCGACTGATTTCGCTCAACTGTCTTAAACGAGAAGTCATAAACGTTTGCTTGTGCCAGCAAGTTGCAAATTAAGTTGTAAATGAACTGCACCGCAAAAGCTTAACCACAGTTTATTAAGCATATTAAGCCTTTGCTGACATGTTAAGACATTTTAAGCCTTTGCTATTATCATGAGGCTTTTGCTCCACGAGCCAAAAAAGTACGCTAGAGTTGACAAACTGCATCGCGGTCGAAAAGTGTAATTACGCCAACACTTTTATCCGTTTTAAGCATTTCGTTTTCGCACGAACAACAATTAAAGCAGCTCGTTGAGCTTAACGACGTTCGTATTTTTTTCGAAGCCAAAACTTCGGCTATAAGTAGAATGAAGAGGCACTTCGAAAAACAACAAAGCTGTTCGCAGTCGATAGCAACGAGCGACAACATCTCTGCGAGTCTGGCATCAAGGTAAACAGTTTTTTTTTACATTTTCATTTGTAAGTGCCACTTTTGTGTACATTATGTATTCAAAAATTTCTTGCTGACGCTAGATTTTTCGTTTTCAATGAACAACAGTTGCAACCTCTAGTCGTTTGCTAAAACAGCTTGCTAGGACAACCAAATCAATCATATGTTGTGAAAATTTCTTTTTGTTCAACTGACTAAGGAAGATCGAGCGAACGCTTTTTTTTTTATAACTTGTTTGTATCATATTGCTATTAAGAAAACAGCGTTGTGTATACTAAACGTGACATAATTGGCAATTATCCGTAACTAAAAATAAGATAGAAATTACAAACTTGATACCATATTTTAATTACTCTAACAAAACTAGACGTCATCGCGTGAGAAAATAAATGTTCATAACACATAACCTATTTTTTTGTTTTTTTTTTCTTCTCTTTTTTCCTTTTAATCTCTTTTCTTTCGTCCAAAAAGCGTTTTGATTTTTGCCTCGCCACAAGCGATGAAATCGATAAAAAAACCTGCTCGGACATTCTCAATTCTCAACAACAAAAGCAATCAAAGTTCTAGCTCTCGAGCACGTGCGCCGACAGGTTGATGAAACCGTTCAAATATGCTCGATCGCTAGAATTTAAAGAAAGAAACAAGCCAGAAACAAACCAAAATAAAAAAAACAAAAACAAAAATGGACATCTTTAGAACGCTTAAATTTTATAAAATATTTTCCTCTGCGTTTTTAACCAGCTAAACTGTCGTAAAGTTTTTTCGGTGCAGTTCATTTAAAAAACTTAGTTTTCAACTTTTAAACGTTTTAGACTTCTCGTTTAAGGCAGTCGAAAGAAATGAGTCGACTCACTCTCTCTCTCCCTATTCGGTTTTGTTTTTGTTTATTTGTTTTTGTTTTTTCTTCGTTTGCCTTCGTTTGCCTTTGTTTGCTTTGGAAAAGTTGTCGCCATGCGAGACTTAGTTTTTTTTTTTTTTTGCTCAAATTGAGCACAAGTGAGTTTCTAGTCTTGAAAGTGTGCAAAGTGTGGGCCAATCTGGTGGCTGGAGTGATGACACGTGAATGCTGGAAATTCCAGACTTTGAGCGGATTCAGCGTACATAGAAAGAAAATGTAGCATTCACGTGGGTCTCTCCTAAGCGTGCCATTGGTCGGTCTGCTGTCCTTAAGTACCCCCCTCCCCCCCCTCAACGTCACGTTTGCTCAACTTTCTCGGTCTTTGGCGCCCAGAGAAAGCTTGAGGAAGGATAAAAAATGGCGAGGTTTCGGTACTGCGTTTTCTGTTTTTCTTATTTGTTTTTGTTTGTTTGCTTGTTTGTTTGTTTGTTTGTTTGTTAATTTTTTTAATTTTTTTTTTTTGTTTGTTTGTTTCGTTCGTTTGTTTGTTTGTTTGTTTCGTTTGCTTCGTTTGTTTTGTGATGTTTTGTTTTCCCTTCTTGATGGCACAAAACAGAAGCAAACAAGACTTTCGGTTATATTCGGTTATATTCGGTTCAATAAAAGTTTGTTGGTTTCTGCACAACAACAACAACAACCACAACAACAAAAGTCCCTCTGTCCCTCAAAAGCAGTTTCTCCTCTGTCCTAAAGAAGAGCCTCTTTGTAATCGATCTTGTCTGAATGCAGCTCTCCTTTTGCCTACAGGTTTTTATTCCAACCCTTTTGTTGTTGTTAGTGCCATGTTGTTGTTATTGTTATACTCTGTAAAAGCAGTTGTTGCTGTTGTACTTGTTTGTTGTTTCTAAAGACACTGTTGTTGCTGCTGTTAGCGCTGTTAGTAATCACCCACTTGGCTTGTATTTTTGTTTCTTGTTTTTGTTTTTTGTTTTATTTATAAACACTCTCTGAGTAAGTGATGCTGTTGCTGTTGTTGTTGTTACAGTTGCAATGAGTGTTTGTTAATGTTCCCCCACTTGGCTTGTACTTTTGTTTTCTGTTTTGTTTTGTTTTTTTTTGTTTTTGTTTTTTTTTTCTCAACACTCTCTGAGTAAGTGATGCTGTTGCTGTAGTCGTTGTTATAGTTGCAATGAGTGTTTGTTAATGTTCACCAACTTGGCTTGTTTATAATCTATTTTATTTTATCAACACTCTCTGAGTCAGTGATGGTGTTGCTGTTGCTGTTGTCGTTATTATGCTTGCAATGGGAGTTGTTACTGTTCACCCACTTTGCTTGTTTTGTTTTTATTTCTTTATTTTATCAACACCCTTTGAGCCAGTGATGCTGTTGCTGTTGTTGTTGTTATAGTTGCAATGAGTGTTGTTAATGTTCACCCACTTTGCTTGTGTTTTTGTTTTTGTTTATCAACACCCTTTGTGTCAGTGATGCTGTTGCTGTTGTTCTTATTACAGTTGCAATGAGTGTTTGTTAATGTTCACCAACTTGGCTTGTTTATAATCTATTTTGTTTTATCAACACTCTCTGAGTCAGTGATGCTGATGCTGTTGTTGTTATTGTGCTTGCAATAAGTGTTGCTAATGTTCACCCACTTTGCTTGTTTTGTTTGTGCTTTTGTTTTTGTTTATCAACACCCTTTGAGTCACTGATGCTGTTGCTGTTGGTGTTATTATAGTTGCAATGAGTGTTAATGTTCACCCACTTTGCTTGCTTTGTTTGTTTGTTGCTTTTTTTTTTATCAACACCCTGCGAGTTAGTGATGCTGTTGCTGCTTTTGTCATTTTACTTGTATTTATAGTTGTTACTGTTCAGCCACTTTGCTTGTTTTTTAATCTGTTTTATTTTATCACCACTCTCTGAGTCAGTGATGATGTTGCTGATGCTGTTGTTGTTATTTTACTTGCAATGATAGCTGTTACTGTTCAGCCACTTTGCTTGTTTTGTTTGTTTGTTTGTTTGTTTTTTTTATCAATATCCTCTGAGTAAGTGATGCTGTTGCTGTTGTTGTTGTTATAGTTGCAATGAGTGTTTGTTAATGTTCCCCCCCTTGGCTTGTACTTCTGTTTTCTGTTTTGTTTTGTTTTTGTTTTTTTGTTGTTTTTTTTCTCAACACTCTCTGAGTAAGTGATGCTGTTGCTGTAGTCGTTGTTATAGTTGCAATGAGTGTTTGTTAATGTTCACAAACTTGGCATGTTTATAATCTATTTTATTTTATCAACACTCTCTGAGTCAGTGATGCTGATGCTGTTGTTGTTATTATGCTTGCAATAAGTGTTGTTAATGTTCACCCACTCTGCTTGTTTTGTTTGTGCCTTTGTTTTTGTTTATCAACACCCTTTGAGTCACTGATGCTGTTGCTGTTGGTGTTATTATAGTTGCAATGAGTGTTAATGTTCACCCACTTTGCTTGCTTTATTTGTTTGTTGCTTTTTTTTTTATCAACACCCTGCGAGTTAGTGATGCTGTTGCTGCTTTTGTCATTTTACTTGTATTTATAGTTGTTACTGTTTAGCCACTTTGCTTGTTTTTTAATCTGTTTTATTTTATCACCACTCTCTGAGTCAGTGATGATGTTGCTGATGCTGTTGTTGTTATTTTACTTGCAATGATAGCTGTTACTGTTCAGCCACTTTGCTTGTTTTTTTTTGTTTTTGTTTTGTTTGTTTGTTTGTTTGTTTTTTTATATATCCTCTGAGTTAGTGATGCTGTTGTTGTTATTATGCTTTCAATGAGAGCTGTTACTGTTCACCCACTTTGTTTGTTTATAATCTGTTTTATTTTATCAACACTCTCTGAGTCAGTGATGCTGATGCTGATGCTGTTGTTGTTATTATGCTTGCAGTGAGAGTTGTTACTGTTCACCCACTTTGCTTGCTTATTGTCTATTTTATTTTGTCAACACTCTCTGAGTCAGTGATGCTGATGCTGATGCTGTTGTTGTTATTATGCTTGCAATGAGAGTTGTTACTGTTCACCCAATTTGCTTGTTTTGTTTTTTTATTTGTTTTTTTGTTTGTTTTTGTTTTGCTTGTTTTTTTTTTATCAATACCCTCTGAGTCAGTGATGCTGTTGCTGTTGTTGTTGTTGTTGTTATAGTTGCAATGAGTGTTTGTTAATGTTCCCCACTTGGCTTGTACTTTTGTTTTCTTTTTTGTTATGTCAACACTCTCTGAGTCAGTGATGCTGATGCTGTTGTTATTATGCTTGCAATGAGAGTTGTTACTGTTGTAGTTATGTCTGTCATTTGTCCTTGTTAGCAAGTTCTATTTGCCCTCTCTTGCCTTTTTTCAACACAGTTTCTTTCTTTGAGTCATATGGTTGCGAGATCCTCTCAAACTCCATCTCTTTATTTATTTGTTTCTTTTTTTTTTTTTTTTTTCTCATTCTCCTTCTCATAATAGCAATCACTGCTGCCACCATGCATGTAATGCTAGTTGCTCTCATTCTTTTTCATTTGCTAGTGGAAACTTTGTTTCTTCTTGTTGCTCTCTTTTCTTTCTTTTTTCTCTTTTGCAGAGGATTCGAAAAAACACAGCTCTTCCCTGCAGTTGTAAACATTCCAGGATTCCAGGATGCAGGCAGAAGAAAAACACTCTCACTAACTGTCTTCTTTTTTTTAGCATAAACCGTTGCAAACAAACACCTGAACATGTCTTCTTCACAAGAAAACAACACTGTTGTTGCCCCTTCTCCGAACTCTAAAGCGAAAAAAAGAAAAGAAGGCAGTCACAAGAACAGAGAGACTTAAAGCTCAAAAACAAAGTCAGGGCCGCATTAGTTGCAGCGTGTGGCTCCGTAAACAGGGTTGTACCTTTCTATGGTACCAAGAAGAGGTACGCTGTTAGCTGTCCGATGCCTTTGTGCAAACATTCCTCCACAAGCATTAAAAGACACTTGACTAAAAAAGATCATTCTTGGACTTTGGATGAAGCTTCCATCTTTTACTCTGCAATGGTCAGGAAGTTTCAGCATGCTCGTCTCGAACGCAAGTCCGGCTGTCCAAAACCTTACCCCTGTTTGCAATGTTGGAAGTATTACGACCGACTGGACATACACTTGAAAGAGACTCATTTCTACGATTCCAAGACGATCAAACAAAAGATTGCAGAGGCAAAGCGATACGACAACGACAAGCTCTATGTCCCTCAATTTATTCGACCTGCCTTCTTTGGTATTAAGCCAGTAGCTGAACAAGCGTCTGCATCAGGCTCTGCATCCTCTGCTCCTGGGCCTTCCTCCTCTTTTTCTTCTCCGGTTCTTTCCTCTGATCCTCTTTTAAGCTTGCCCTCATCAGTTGCTGGTTCGTCCGAGGCTCCTTCTGCAAACCACTGCACCTCTGTAGAAAACAAAGAGCTGAACACCGAATCCGTCCTAGACTCTGATTTTAATTCCTTAAAGCACTTGGTTTCCAACTCCTCCGTCTTGACAGAAGATAAGAGACTCTTGTTTCAGCTGGACAAAGATGCTTTTCACTTTTATTACCAGTCAGCAGATGAGCTCTTCAGAGATTTTGAAAAGTGGCTTGTGGTAGCCAACAACAACACTTTGTCACAAGCAAAGATCTACAAAAATGCAGTTGTTGAAATATTGACATGTTGTGACAGCACGCTGACGCTGCACCCGAACGCTCTCACCAATTCCAACGTTTTGGAGGATAGATACTTTTCCATGCACTTTAAAAACATTCAGCTCAATTCCAAGCTGAGTGAACTTGACCAAACAAAAGCCATGTCTTGTCACACGTTGTACAACCGCCTTGTCTACCTTTGTCTCCTGTTTCGTTTCAGTGAAGCCAGGAATGTCTATTTCGGACTTTCTCATGAGGCCATCCGACGTTTGCGCTGCAAGGTGGAGGAGTTACAAAAAGTGCTGAGGCCCTTTCGTTCTTTGAGGAGGAGCCTTGTGAAAAGCAAAAAATGCATCAACATCATCAATGTCAGTTTGCTGAACGAATATGGCAAGTCTGCATACGTAAGACAGTTAGTGGAATCGATTAGAAAGCCGTCTCTTACACCGACTAGAGACAATGCTGTGTCTCTACGAAACCATCTTCTGCTCTCTGTCACTGTAATTAACAGTTTAAGAAAATCTAACATTGCTCTTTTAAACATTAGAGACTACATGGCTGCTGAGAAGAGTGAGTGTGGATATTGCATTGTGCAAGAGCGCTACAAAACAGCATACAAGTACGGAGCCAAAAACATTCTAGTGCCGAACGACTTGAAAGTGTTGATCGATATTTATTTGCTGAGATACAGAGACCTTCTTGTCAACGACTCTCACTACATGGCTGCAGACACCAAGACTGTTTTGGAGTTGAGCGACTGCTACAGGCCCCTTTTTCCATCGATGAGACCCAACAAAGACGAATGTGTGACACTCGGTGCAACTAGAGTGCCTGTTTACCAGATGGGTTCCTCTGCTATCTCCTCTTGCCTGACGTCCTGCTTCAGAAAAAGCCAAGTAAACATTCCCATGAAGCGTCTTACTCCCACTTGCATTCGCGGTTCGATAGCCACTTACTTTGCCAACAACAGCAAAGAAGATCGCGAGCGGTTTGCTACACTCTACATGAAGCACAGCAGGAACACAATGGATAGCTTTTATGTGTCCCAGTGGAACGCTGCAGAGGAGTTGCGCTTTGCCCTGGGCATCGGACAGTCCTTCGGAGTCATAGAGTCTTTGACTGTTGAAAAGTCTGAGAGACCACCAAAGAAGGAGAAGGATGTGATGGACTGGCTCCAAACTAATGCAGAGGAGTACGGTTTTCATGAGGTTGAGGACATCTTTGAGGAAGATTTAGACTCCGGTTCTGACTCTGAAGAATGTGCTGCTACTTTCAGCTGTACCACAGTGGTTCCGTTTTCTCCAGCTGTAGAAAACAATGTTCCTTTAGAGGATAGCAACGACCATGCCGTAGATTTCTTGTGTGAACCTACCTCAACTCCTGTTTCGTCTGTTCCATCTGAACAAACAATCGCTGGTCCAGTTCTTGAACTATCCCCTGCTCTTGCACAACTAGTTCCTAACGAACAAGCTGTTTGTATGGATGTAGATCAGACTCTAGCTGTTCCTGTTGGCACAGCTTGTTCTCCTCTTGCATTAACATTATTTCCTGATGAACCGGATTTTATTGAACACCATGCAAAACTTTCTCCAGTTTACTTTAATGAGCAAGTGGTTGCCAAACCTGTTTCTGCTTCTCCTTCTCAGCAAGTCGCTTTCTGTCCTTCAAAAGAGGTCTTTTCTGTTCCTCTGACTCCTAGCCTTGTTGCTTTTCAGCAAACATTGGCCAAACCCAGTTTGTTTCTTTCATCTGATCCAGTTTCAGCTGTTCCTGTCCAACAGGCTGGTACTGTTCTTGCAAAGCAGCTCTCACCTTATGCTGTTCAATCTGTTGGTAGCCTATTTAGGCCAAAGTCTTGCCTCTACATCCAGAGGTAAATTCTTTTTGATTTTTGATTTTTGATTTTTATGCAAATCTCAACACGCTTTCAAAAAATGAAAATGCCCAAATCAACTCCTTGCCCTATTGTTATTGTTAGAGCTGTAAAAAAAACAAAACAAAACAAAAAAACAACACAGAAGTGTGTATGTATTTGTTGCAGGACTAATTCTGTGATTGCTTAAATGTTTATACAAGTGAATGATACTAAAACTGATTATGTTTTAGAAGTAAAAGATCCAAGAAGAAAAAAAATCAAGTTGGAAATGCCATCTTTCACTCAAGAACTCATCGGTAATGTAAAACCTAATTTATACAAAGATATATAAACACAAACCTCTTCTTGCACAATTTCAGATGGTTAACTGTTAACAAAAACTAGCCATCATTGCTAAGTGCACTTTTAGAAAGTTGTGTCTACCCGATTTCTAATGATGAAGTTAGAAACATCACCGTTAGAAATCATGCACAGCTTGTTATCATCTCTAACACTTAGAAACTGTTGATGGTTTTTATGAATTAGAAAAATGAACATGGTTTTATTTTATTTCAGGATCAACTCAGCCAAGAACAAAGGAAAACAAAGCAGAAGTTAGCCAATGCCATTTAGGTAATCTTTCAAAAACCAGTTATTGCTATCAGTGCAAACAATAAGGTCAACAAAAAAAAAATAAATAAAAAAACAGAATAAATCTTGTCTTACTTCAGAACCAAATGAATATTTGATTTAATCACTTTGTGTTATGACTTGAGTTTGTAAAATTTTAGATGAAATAGTTGAAGAGCTGAATGCTTGCCCTGGCCACAACGAATGGTTCAACACCAGAAGTTTTCCACGATGTGCAGCTTTGGTGTTGGCATACATCTTGCAAGACGTGTTTACAGATGTAAGCTCAAGTTGCTCGTACAAAGATTACCTTGGCATCTTGGCAAATCATAGCAGTGACAAGCTCATTCATGTCTTGCAAAAGTACTCCTACCAAAGCCATATTAAAGACAAAATTAAAAACATGAAGCTAAAAATTCAAAAAGAGGGTAGTTTAGAAAAGTTTGTTCAATATGGCAATATCGTGAAACCATTTATGTAGTTTAGATAAGTTTGTTCAGTTTGGCAATAAAGATGGGCCTTTTGTGTAGTTTGTTTTATCTATGCTTTTGCAAATATTTTTATCTGTTTCGCTAAAGACATAATAAACAAGAAGTTCTGTTAAACTGTTCTCACATTTCTTATTTAAAGATAGTTCAAACTTTTTTTTATCTTTAAAAAAAAAAAAAAGAAGTCGTTTTGTTATTCTGTGAAAACTTTTAATAGAGTTGCATTTAGAATTACTTCTGATGTTTTTAAGAGTTTGTTAAAAAGCAAAATAATATTTCCTGTGATGTTAAACTGCATAAGTGAAATTTAAAAAAGGAAAACTGCTCCAACCATTTTTCGGAAAAAGAAATCAAAAAGTTCCTTATTTTAAAAGATCTAGACATCCATTTCTTCTTCAGCAAAATAGCGAGGCTTTTTTATGAACTCTTACTCTCTATTTTTTCATATCTTTACACAAAGGATTTTGTTTAGATCAATGTAAACATACATAGAAGTATATTATGTTTTTTTTTTTTTTTTTGTTTTTATGCAGTCTAACTTTTGTTTCACTTCTATTTTATTTTACGTTTATCTTGTATTTTATCATGCCTTATTGGTTTTTGCGTTTTGTGATGTCAAGCTGCGTAAGCTAAACTTAAAAGGGGAAAACTACGCTAACTTTTCTTTGAAAAAATATTCAAGAAGTACCTTAAACGAAAGAGAAAGCACACGAATCTTGCCATCCAATTCTTCTTCTGCAAAGTAGCGAGGCTTTTTATGTACTTTTGCTCTCTAATTTATCTCTATTTACGCAAAGGGTTTTATTTCAATGTAAACACGTATAAAAGAATACTTTGTTAAAAATAATGTTAAAGGAGTTGCGTAAAAAAAAACGTCTGAATAAAGTTTCTTTACAAAAAAAACAACTAAGAAACAAGCGCGCCTAAGAAAAACCAGATCGCGATTCACTAAGTCAAAAAACGAAAGAAACAAAGTTTAAAAGGTCTTTCTAGACAACAAATTCTATTTTTGGCAATGCAGTTTTTGTATTTATGCAACCTAACTTTTGTTTGACTTCTATTTTATTTTACGTTTACCTTGTATTTTATCTTGCCTTTTTGTGTTTTGTGATGTCAAGCTACATAATCTAAACTTAAAAGAAGGAAACTAGGCTAACTTTTCTAGTAGAATATTATGTTGTTGGTTTTGTATGCAGCCTAACTTTAGTTTCATCTATATTTTATTTTGCGTTTATCTTATATTTTATCTTGTCTTTTTGAGTTTTGTATTTTGTGATGTCAAGCTACATAATTTAAACTTAAAAGAAGAAAACTAGGCTAACTTTTCTTTGAAAAATTGTTCAAAAACTACCTTACACCGATAGAGATAGCTCACGAATTTAAAAAGTTGCATCTATTCATCTTCTTCTTCAGCAAAGTAAAGCTTTTTATGCACTTTTACTCTCTAACTTACCTATATTTGCGTAAAGGATTTTATTTAATTCAATTTAAACATAACTAGTAGAATATTATGTTGTTGGTTTTGTATGCAGCCTAACTTTAGTTTCATCTATATTTTATTTTGCGTTTATCTTATATTTTATCTTGTCTTTTTGAGTTTTATATTTTGTGATGTCAAGCTACATAAGCTAAACTTTAAAGAGGAAATTTACGCTAACCTGTCTTTGAAAAACTATTCAAAAACTACCTTTAACAAAGTAGCGAGGCTTTTTATGCGCTTTTACTCTCTAACATACCTATTTTTGCGCAAAGGATTTTATTTAATTCAATTTAAACATGCCTAGTAGATTATTATGTTGTTGGTTTTTTATGCAGCCTAACTTTAGCTACATCTATTTTTCATTTTACGTTTGTCTTATATTTTATTTTATCTTTTTGTGTTCTGTGATGTCAAGCTACATAAGCTAATGTTAAAAGAGGAAAGCTGCGCTAACCTTTCTTTGAAAAACTATTCGAAATCTATTTTTGAGATAATCTAGATTTAAAAGAGGAACACTACGCTAATTTTGCTTTGAAAAAACTCTCGAAAACTAACTTATTCGATAGAGATAGCACACAAATTTAAAAAATTGTATCTACTCATCCACTTCTTCTACAGCAAAGTACTGAGGCTTTTTATGCACTTTTATTCTCTAACATACCTATATTTGCGCAAAGGATTTTATTTAACTCAATGTAAACATACATAGAAGAGTATTGTTACCCGTTTGTTTTATGCAGCCTAACTTTAGTTTCATCTATACATTATATTGCGTTTACCTTATATTTTATCTTGCCTTTGTTAGTTTTGTGTTTTGTTATGTCAAGCTTCATAATCTAATCTTAAAAGGGGAAAACTGCGCTAACTTTTCTTTGAAAAAGTACTCAAAAAGGACCTAAATCGATATAGATAGCTCACAATTTTAAAAAGTTGCATATAGTCATCTTCTTCTTCAGCAAAGTATCGAGGCTTTTTATGGATTTTTACTCTAACTTTCCTATATTTGCGCAAAGGACATTATTTAATTCAACTTAAACATGCCTAGTAGATTATTATGTTGTTGGTTTTTTATGCAGTCTAAACTTTGTTACATCTATATTTTACGATTAACTTATATTTTATCTTGCCTTTTTGAGCTTTGTGTTCTGTGATGTCAAGCTACATAGTCTAAACATAAAAGAGGAAAACTACGCTAAACTTGCTTTGAAAAACTATTCAAAAACTACCTTTAACAAAGTAGCGAGGCTTTTCATGCACTTTTACTCTCTAACATACCTACATTTGCGCAAAGGATTTTATTTAATTCAATTTAAACATGCCTAGTAGATTATTATGTTGTTGGTTTTTTATGCAGCCTAACTTTAGTTTCATCTATATTATGTTTTAGGTTTATCATATATTTTATCTTTTCTTTTTGAGTTTTGAGTTTTGTGATGCCAAGCAACTTAAGCTAAACTTAAAAGTGGAATGCTACGCTAACCTTTCTTTGAAAATCTATTCATAAACTACCCTAGACAAAAGCTAGATTTAAAAGAGGAAAACTACACTATTTTTACTTTGAAAAAACTTTCGAAAACTACCTTAATCGATAGAGATAGCACACGATTTTAAAAAATTGCATATAGTCATCCACTACTTCTGCAGCAAAGTAGCGAGGCTCTTTATGCACTTTTTCTCACTAGTTTGCTTATATTTACGCAAAGGAATTCATTTAATTCAATCCAAACATATATAGAAGATTATTATGTTACGATTTTTTTTTTCTTTTATGCAGCCTAACATTTATTTCACCTACATTTTATTTTACGATTAACTTTTATATTACCTTTCCTTTTAGTGTTTTGTGTTTTGTGATGTCAAGCTACATAAGCCAAACTTTAAAGAGGAAAACTACGCTAAGCTTTCTTTGAAAAACTATTCAAAAACTACCTTAAACAAAGTAGCGAGGCTTTTTATGCACTTTTACTCTCTAACATACCTACATTTGTGCATAGGGTTTTATTAGATTCTAGTAGGTTATTACGTTGTTGTTTTTTTATGCAGTCTAACTTTAGCTTCATCTATATTTTATTTTACGTTTATCTTATATTTTATTTTGTCTTTTTGAATTTTGTGTTTTGTGATGTCAAGCTACATAAGCTAAACTTAAAAGAGGAAAGCTACGCTAACCTTTCTTTGAAAAGCTGTTCAAAAACTACCTTAGACATAATCTAGATTTAAAAGAGAAAGACTACGCTATTTTTGCTTTGAAAAATCTTTCGAAAACTACCTTAATCGATAGAGATAGCACAGGATTTTAAAAAGTTGTATCTAGTCATCCACTTCTTTCACAGCAAAGTAGCGAGGCTTTCTATGCGCTTTTACTCTCTAACATACCTATTTTTGCGCAAAGGATTTTATTTAATTCAATTTAAACATGCCTAGTAGATTATTATGTTGTTGGTTTTTTATGCTGCCTAACTTTAGCTACATCTATTTTTCATTTTACGTTTGTCTTATATTTTATTTTATCTTTTTGTGTTCTGTGATGTCAAGCTACATAAGCTAATGTTAAAAGAGGAAAGCTGCGCTAACCTTTCTTTGAAAAACTATTCGAAATCTATTTTTGAGATAATCTAGATTTAAAAGAGGAACACTACGCTAATTTTGCTTTGAAAAAACTCTCGAAAACTACCTTATTCAATAGAGATAGCACACAAATTTAAAAAATTGTATCTACTCATCCACTTCTTCTTTTTATGGATTTTTACTCTCTTATTTACCCAAATTTGCGCAAAGGACTTTACTTAATTCAACTTAAACATGTCTAGTAGATTATTAAGTTGTTTGTTTTTTATGCAGCCTAACTTTAGTTTCATTTATATTTTATTTTACGTTTATCTGATACTTTATCTTGTCTTTTTGTGTGTTGTTTTGTCAAGCTACATAAGCTAAACTTAAAAGTGGAAAAGTACGCTAACCTTTCTTTGAAAATCTATTCAAAAACTGCCTTAGACATAAGCTAGATTTAAAAGAGGAAGACTACGCTATTTATGCTTTTAAAAAACTTTCGAAAAATACCTTAATCCATTGAGGTAGTGCACGAATTTACAAAGTTGTATCTAGTCATCCACTTCTTCTATAGCAAAGTAGCGAGGCTTTTTATGCACTTTTGCGTTCTAATTTATCTCTGTTTACGCATATGGTTTTTGTTTATTTCTATGTAATGATATACAAAAGAGTATTTTGTTAAAGATTATGCTGCAGGAGCTGCGTAAAAAAACTCTGGCGACCTTTCCTTAAGAAAAAAGCAACTGAAAGACATGTGCGCCTTAGAAAATTCAAATCGCGATTCACCAAATTAAAAGACGAAAAGAACGACCTTTAAAAGCTCTCACTAGACATTTGTGTTTATGATAGGCAATGCAGTTTTTGATTTTATGCAGCCTAACATTTGTTTCATCTATATCTTATTTTACGTTTATCTTATACTTTATCTTGCCTTTTTGAGTTTAGTATTTTGTGATGTCATGCTAAATAAACTATACTTTGCTAATTTTTATTTGAAAAAATATTCAAAAACTACCTGAATTATAAGCTAGATCTAAAGGAGGAAAACTACGCTAACTTTTCTTTAAAAAAAATATTTAAAAACTACCTTAAACATAAGCTATATCCAAAAGAGGAAAACTATGCTAACTTTTCTTTAAAAAAATATTTAAAAACTACCTTAAACATAAGCTAGATCTAAAAGAGGAAAACTACGCTAACTTTTCTTTGAAAAAATACTCAAAAACTACCTTAAACATAAGCTAGATCTAAAAGAGGAAAACTACGCTAACTTTTCTTTGAAAAAATACTCAAAAACTACCTTAAACATAAGCTAGATCTAAAAGAGGAAAACTACGCTAACAATTCTTTGAAAAAATATTCGAAAACTACCTTTAAACATGATTTAGATTTAATAGATGAAAACTACGCTAACATTTCTTTGAAAAAACATTCAAAAACTACCTTTAAACATGATTTAAATTTAATAGATGAAAACTACGCTAACATTTCTTTGAAAAAACATTCAAAAACTACCTTTAAACATGATTTAAATTTAAAAAAGGAAAACTACGCTAACATTTCTTTGAAAAAATATTCAAAAAGTACCTTAATCGAAAGAGATAGCACACGAAATTAAAAAGTTGCATTTAGTCATCCGTTTCTTCTTCATCAAAGTAGCGAGGCGTTTATGCACTTTTTATTCTCTAAGTTATCTCTACTTACGCAAATGGCTTTTGTTTATTTCAATGTAAAACTTTTCAAAAGAGTATTTTGTTAAAGATTATGCTGCAGGGGCTGTGTAAGAAAACTCTGGTGACCTTTCTTTAAGAAAAAGCAACTAAAGTAGATGTGCGCCTAAGAAAATCCAAATTGCGATTCACTAAATTAAAAGACATATACAACAAACTTTAAAAGTGAAACTATTTTTACAAGCGTATTTGGTAAAGATGAAATGTTCTTATGACATTTTAACGTTACGAAAGGGATTTTCTTCTGTTCAAATATTTATTACAATTTAAAGTGTTAAATAATGTTACAGAAACGACCTAAAACGCCTGTTGTATTAATTTAAACGAACAAAATAGATAAAAAAAAAGAAAAACTATCATTAAAAAAAAAAAAGTAAAAAAAGAAAAGAAATAGAAGTTGAGGAAAAATAAAAATAAGAACTTCTAACAAAGAGCTCTTCTTTTTATTTTTCAGATTTTAGATGCTTAATTCCTTGAATGAAAAGTTGAACTGATGACTCACTACTAAGGTTGTTCCTAGCCTTCCGTTCTCAAACTAGGCCATTCTGAGAGGCTGTTTGATTAAGTACCGTTGATAGTAGTATCGCACGTAAGAGACTTCTAAAACTCTGATTATTATTAATTCCTGGAATGAAGAGATGACTTCATACTCACTAACGAGGTTGTTCTTAGCCATCCGTTCTTAAACTAAGCAAAACAGTGAAGTTGTTTGATTAAGTATCACAGTTTGCTGATTTGCACATGCACCATTGCCGAAACTGTGATGCTTGGTTCCTTGATTGGATTGAAGAAGCTCATCACCATGCATTTTACAAGCTGTCCGTTGTTATGTTTTGCAATTCAGTGGTTCTGTTTTGCAATTCATTTTCTGTTTGTTTAAGTATCATCGATGGTGGTGTCGTGCATGCAAACTTTCCGAAACTCTGATGCTTGTTTTTCTTGAATGGAGAGATGAGCTTATACTTTAGGTGACTTTTAAAACTGCAGTAATTAGTGCCTCGAATGGAAAAACGAACTCATTCATTACAGACCAAGGTTGTTCCTGGCCATCCGTTAACATATTAGGCAACAGTACAGCGAAGCTGTTTGTTTTACAAGCTTTTGTCGTTTCGAGAAATCACTACATTAAGCATTCGATGGTGATACACGACTGATGGCCAGGTTCTGATTTTCGAATGAAAAGAAGAGTCGCATCCGACCACCGGTCGGCTTTCGACGCAAAACAGCTGTACACACTCGTCCAACGATCCAGTGACTAACTGTTGCAACGAGAAAGTTAGCTTTATTTGTCGTGCAGATTGTCCGCTTTGACGTAAAATGCTAGAAATTTGCTGAACGCTCGGTTTGCGCCGCCCAAGAGTCATTCTGTTTCTGCGTTGCCAGCGTCTGTCGGCTAAATACAACTGTAGACTCCGCGCAAGCTTTTTCACCGCAAAAGTTGTACAGAGCCACACCGAAGGCTAAAATCGACTTTAAGGTCGAAGGTTAAAATCGACCCTAGAGGTTTGAAAACGACGTCACGAAATTTTCAAGACATCATCGAAGAAAATTACGGCGGCCAGATGCAACTCTTAGTACTAACTCTACTAATCTTAGTACGTTAAGCATTCCAGTCGAGAGATCAGACGTTTTTTCGTCACCTAAGAGACCGGCCGATGCGTTTGCGACGCTGCGGAAAGAAAGAAGATGGCAAACCACAGGGTTGTTACCGTAACAAACCTCCGTGAGTACCTCCATCTCGAGTGGCTTTTGAAGAAACGTTCGTTTTAAACTCAAAGGGATGGTTGTTAAAGCTCACAAACGCCTGGTTAACGATTTTCTAACGGCAGACACCGTGTTTACAATGGATACAGACCGATTAACTGAGCCCAAAGCGCAAGATCTATCAGAAAACTCCTCTAGGTCGATGCAACGAGACGACTAGACACGTGCGTCTAAAGGCATTTTACAATTGAAGGACGCCCCTCGTGGGCCCTTTAACCTTAACACTAAACTCCTGCTTGATATCCTCGTCCCCAGGTTTCCAAACCGTAACCCCAACCCCCTCTAATCCTAACCCCCTTACCCTCTAACTCTCCCCCCTCAAAAAAACAAAAAACATAAAAAAGCAAACAAAACGAAAAAAAAACTTGCTTCCCTCCTCACTTTTAGCTCTAGGAAGCAACACCTTTTTGCCGCCCTCCGCTAGAAGGGAGTAGGGAGTAACGAAAGCTTGACATCAAAGTAGCGTTTCGTATGAGATTTGTTTGCCAAAATTTGAGCGTTTTTAAAAAAGCCAAGACTTCGTCAGAGGGGTTTCTTCTTTTCTCCTAAAGCTATCGATCGATTAAAAAGCTCAAAGCAAAGAAATTCAAAACAAAATACAAAAACGGGAAGTTTTAGTTTCTGCACCACAAGCCAAGCACTAGTTCAAACTGGAGATAATAAAAGGAAATCGAATGATCTCACTTCTCAAACCACTGAGCTGCCATTGGTCGGCAGTCTCTTGTTTGGAGACCATTGAGCTGCCATTGGTTGGCTGTTTAATCGTTGCGATTGGTCGGCAGTTTTATCGTTGGAGACCATTGAGAGATATAAAAGGAATTTTTTTTTGAGCACAACATTAAACGTTAAATCGTTAGATGTTGTTATAAAGGCACCATTAGAATGCGATGTCCTCAAATATTTTCCTCGATATTTTAATAAGTAAACAAAAACAAAACTAAGTCTTGCAACTGGCGAAAACTTTCAATAAGCAAACAAAGCAACAACTTTCCTTTCGAGTTTTTTACATTTTAAACAAAAGACAAACAAAGAAAAAAAAAAAACAAACAAAAACAAAAACAAAAACCAAAAAAACAAAACAAAAACAAAACAGAAAAGGGAGAATGAGTGAGTCGACTGATTTCGCTCAACTGTCTTAAACGAGAAGTCATAAACGTTTGCTTGTGCCAGCAAGTTGCAAATTAAGTTGTAAATGAACTGCACCGCAAAAGCTTACCACAGTTTATTAAGCATATTAAGCCTTTGCTGACATGTTAAGACATTTTAAGCCTTTGCTATTATCATGAGGCTTTTGCTCCACGAGCCAAAAAGTACGCTAGAGTTGACAAACTGCATCGCGGTCGAAAAGTGTAATTACGCCAACACTTTTATCCGTTTTAAGCATTTCGTTTTCGCACGAACAACAATTAAAGCAGCTCGTTGAGCTTAACGACGTTCGTATTTTTTTTCGAAGCCCAAAACTTCGGCTATAAGTAGAATGAAGAGGCACTTCGAAAAACAACAAAGCTGTTCGCAGTCGATAGCAACGAGCGACAACATCTCTGCGAGTCTGGCATCAAGGGTAAACAGTTTTTTTTTACATTTTCATTTGTAAGTGCCACTTTTGTGTACATTATGTATTCAAAAATTTCTTGCTGACGCTAGATTTTTCGTTTTCAATGAACAACAGTTGCAACCTCTAGTCGTTTGCTAAAACAGCTTGCTAGGACAACCAAATCAATCATATGTTGTGAAAATTTCTTTTTGTTCAACTGACTAAGGAAGATCGAGCGAACGCTTTTTTTTTTTATAACTTGTTTGTATCATATTGCTATTAAGAAAACAGCGTTGTGTATACTAAACGTGACATAATTGGCAATTATCCGTAACTAAAAATAAGATAGAAATTACAAACTTGATACCATATTTTAATTACTCTAACAAAACTAGACGTCATCGCGTGAGAAAATAAATGTCATAACACATAACCTATTTTTTTGTTTTTTTTTTTCTTCTCTTTTTTCCTTTTAATCTCTTTTCTTTCGTCCAAAAGCGTTTTGATTTTTGCCTCGCAAGCGATGAAATTGATAAAAAAACCTGCTCGGACATTCTCAATTCTCAACAACAAAAGCAATCAAAGTTCTAGCTCTCGAGCACGTGCGCCGACAGGTTGATGAAACCGTCAAATATGCTCGATCGCTAGAATTTAAAGAAAGAAACAAGCCAGAAACAAACCAAAAAAAACAAAAACAAAAATGGACATCTTTAGAACGCTTAAATTTTATAAAATATTTTCCTCTGCGTTTTTAACCAGCTAAACTGTCGTAAAGTTTTTTCGGTGCAGTTCATTTAAAAAACTTAGTTTTCAACTTTTAAACGTTTTAGACTTCTCGTTTAAGGCAGTCGAAAGAAATGAGTCGACTCACTCTCTCTCTCCCTATTCGGTTTTGTTTTTGTTTATTTGTTTTTGTTTTTTCTTCGTTTGCCTTCGTTTGCCTTTGTTTGCTTTTGGAAAAGTTGTCGCCATGCGAGACTTAGTTTTTTTTTTTTTTTGCTCAAATTGAGCACAAGTGAGTTTCTAGTCTTGAAAGTGTGCAAAGTGTGGGCCAATCTGGTGGCTGGAGTGATGACACGTGAATGCTGGAAATTCCAGACTTTGAGCGGATTCAGCGTACATAGAAAGAAAATGTAGCATTCACGTGGGTCTCTCCTAAGCGTGCCATTGGTCGGTCTGCTGTCCTTAAGTACCCCCCTCCCCCCCCTCAACGTCACGTTTGCTCAACTTTCTCGGTCTTTGGCGCCCAGAGAAAGCTTGAGGAAGGATAAAAAATGGCGAGGTTTCGGTACTGCGTTTTCTGTTTTTCTTATTTGTTTTTGTTTGTTTGCTTGTTTGTTTGTTTGTTTGTTTGTTTGTTAATTTTTTTAATTTTTTTTTTTTTGTTTGTTTGTTTCGTTCGTTTGTTTGTTTGTTTGTTTCGTTTGCTTCGTTTGTTTTGTGATGTTTTGTTTTCCCTTCTTGATGGCACAAAACAGAAGCAAACAAGACTTTCGGTTATATTCGGTTATATTCGGTTCAATAAAAGTTTGTTGGTTTCTGCACAACAACAACAACAACCACAACAACAAAAGTCCCTCTGTCCCTCAAAAGCAGTTTCTCCTCTGTCCTAAAGAAGAGCCTCTTTGTAATCGATCTTGTCTGAATGCAGCTCTCCTTTTGCCTACAGGTTTTTATTCCAACCCTTTTGTTGTTGTTAGTGCCATGTTGTTGTTATTGTTATACTCTGTAAAAGCAGTTGTTGCTGTTGTACTTGTTTGTTGTTTCTAAAGACACTGTTGTTGCTGCTGTTAGCGCTGTTAGTAATCACCCACTTGGCTTGTATTTTTGTTTCTTGTTTTTGTTTTTTGTTTTATTTATAAACACTCTCTGAGTAAGTGATGCTGTTGCTGTTGTTGTTGTTACAGTTGCAATGAGTGTTTGTTAATGTTCCCCCACTTGGCTTGTACTTTTGTTTTCTGTTTTGTTTTGTTTTTTTTTTGTTTTTGTTTTTTTTTTCTCAACACTCTCTGAGTAAGTGATGCTGTTGCTGTAGTCGTTGTTATAGTTGCAATGAGTGTTTGTTAATGTTCACCAACTTGGCTTGTTTATAATCTATTTTATTTTATCAACACTCTCTGAGTCAGTGATGGTGTTGCTGTTGCTGTTGTCGTTATTATGCTTGCAATGGGAGTTGTTACTGTTCACCCACTTTGCTTGTTTTGTTTTTATTTCTTTATTTTATCAACACCCTTTGAGCCAGTGATGCTGTTGCTGTTGTTGTTGTTATAGTTGCAATGAGTGTTGTTAATGTTCACCCACTTTGTTTTTGTTTATCAACACCCTTTGTGTCAGTGATGCTGTTGCTGTTGTTCTTATTACAGTTGCAATGAGTGTTTGTTAATGTTCACCAACTTGGCTTGTTTATAATCTATTTTGTTTTATCAACACTCTCTGAGTCAGTGATGCTGATGCTGTTGTTGTTATTGTGCTTGCAATAAGTGTTGCTAATGTTCACCCACTTTGCTTGTTTTGTTTGTGCTTTTGTTTTTGTTTATCAACACCCTTTGAGTCACTGATGCTGTTGCTGTTGGTGTTATTATAGTTGCAATGAGTGTTAATGTTCACCCACTTTGCTTGCTTTGTTTGTTTGTTGCTTTTTTTTTTTATCAACACCCTGCGAGTTAGTGATGCTGTTGCTGCTTTTGTCATTTTACTTGTATTTATAGTTGTTACTGTTCAGCCACTTTGCTTGTTTTTTAATCTGTTTTATTTTATCACCACTCTCTGAGTCAGTGATGATGTTGCTGATGCTGTTGTTGTTATTTTACTTGCAATGATAGCTGTTACTGTTCAGCCACTTTGCTTGTTTTGTTTGTTTGTTTGTTTGTTTTTTTTATCAATATCCTCTGAGTAAGTGATGCTGTTGCTGTTGTTGTTGTTATAGTTGCAATGAGTGTTTGTTAATGTTCCCCCCCTTGGCTTGTACTTCTGTTTTCTGTTTTGTTTTGTTTTTGTTTTTTTTGTTGTTTTTTTTCTCAACACTCTCTGAGTAAGTGATGCTGTTGCTGTAGTCGTTGTTATAGTTGCAATGAGTGTTTGTTAATGTTCACAAACTTGGCATGTTTATAATCTATTTTATTTTATCAACACTCTCTGAGTCAGTGATGCTGATGCTGTTGTTGTTATTATGCTTGCAATAAGTGTTGTTAATGTTCACCCACTCTGCTTGTTTTGTTTGTGCCTTTGTTTTTGTTTATCAACACCCTTTGAGTCACTGATGCTGTTGCTGTTGGTGTTATTATAGTTGCAATGAGTGTTAATGTTCACCCACTTTGCTTGCTTTATTTGTTTGTTGCTTTTTTTTTTATCAACACCCTGCGAGTTAGTGATGCTGTTGCTGCTTTTGTCATTTTACTTGTATTTATAGTTGTTACTGTTTAGCCACTTTGCTTGTTTTTTAATCTGTTTTATTTTATCACCACTCTCTGAGTCAGTGATGATGTTGCTGATGCTGTTGTTGTTATTTTACTTGCAATGATAGCTGTTACTGTTCAGCCACTTTGCTTGTTTTTTTTTTGTTTTTGTTTTGTTTGTTTGTTTGTTTGTTTTTTTATATATCCTCTGAGTTAGTGATGCTGTTGTTGTTATTATGCTTTCAATGAGAGCTGTTACTGTTCACCCACTTTGTTTGTTTATAATCTGTTTTATTTTATCAACACTCTCTGAGTCAGTGATGCTGATGCTGATGCTGTTGTTGTTATTATGCTTGCAGTGGAGTTGTTACTGTTCACCCACTTTGCTTGCTTATTGTCTATTTTATTTTGTCAACACTCTCTGAGTCAGTGATGCTGATGCTGATGCTGTTGTTGTTATTATGCTTGCAATGAGAGTTGTTACTGTTCACCCAATTTGCTTGTTTTGTTTTTTTATTTGTTTTTTTGTTTGTTTTTGTTTTGCTTGTTTTTTTTTATCAATACCCTCTGAGTCAGTGATGCTGTTGCTGTTGTTGTTGTTGTTGTTATAGTTGCAATGAGTGTTTGTTAATGTTCCCCCACTTGGCTTGTACTTTTGTTTTCTTTTTTGTTATGTCAACACTCTCTGAGTCAGTGATGCTGATGCTGTTGTTATTATGCTTGCAATGAGAGTTGTTACTGTTGTAGTTATGTCTGTCATTTGTCCTTGTTAGCAAGTTCTATTTGCCCTCTCTTGCCTTTTTTCAACACAGTTTCTTTCTTTGAGTCATATGGTTGCGAGATCCTCTCAAACTCCATCTCTTTATTTATTTGTTTCTTTTTTTTTTTTTTTTTCTCATTCTCCTTCTCATAATAGCAATCACTGCTGCCACCATGCATGTAATGCTAGTTGCTCTCATTCTTTTTCATTTGCTAGTGGAAACTTTGTTTCTTCTTGTTGCTCTCTTTTCTTTCTTTTTTCTCTTTTGCAGAGGATTCGAAAAAACACAGCTCTTCCCTGCAGTTGTAAACATTCCAGGATTCCAGGATGCAGGCAGAAGAAAAACACTCTCACTAACTGTCTTCTTTTTTTTAGCATAAACCGTTGCAAACAAACACCTGAACATGTCTTCTTCACAAGAAAACAACACTGTTGTTGCCCCTTCTCCGAACTCTAAAGCGAAAAAAAAGAAAAGAAGGCAGTCACAAGAACAGAGAGACTTAAAGCTCAAAAACAAAGTCAGGGCCGCATTAGTTGCAGCGTGTGGCTCCGTAAACAGGGTTGTACCTTTCTATGGTACCAAGAAGAGGTACGCTGTTAGCTGTCCGATGCCTTTGTGCAAACATTCCTCCACAAGCATTAAAAGACACTTGACTAAAAAAGATCATTCTTGGACTTTGGATGAAGCTTCCATCTTTTACTCTGCAATGGTCAGGAAGTTTCAGCATGCTCGTCTCGAACGCAAGTCCGGCTGTCCAAAACCTTACCCCTGTTTGCAATGTTGGAAGTATTACGACCGACTGGACATACACTTGAAAGAGACTCATTTCTACGATTCCAAGACGATCAAACAAAAGATTGCAGAGGCAAAGCGATACGACAACGACAAGCTCTATGTCCCTCAATTTATTCGACCTGCCTTCTTTGGTATTAAGCCAGTAGCTGAACAAGCGTCTGCATCAGGCTCTGCATCCTCTGCTCCTGGGCCTTCCTCCTCTTTTTCTTCTCCGGTTCTTTCCTCTGATCCTCTTTTAAGCTTGCCCTCATCAGTTGCTGGTTCGTCCGAGGCTCCTTCTGCAAACCACTGCACCTCTGTAGAAAACAAAGAGCTGAACACCGAATCCGTCCTAGACTCTGATTTTAATTCCTTAAAGCACTTGGTTTCCAACTCCTCCGTCTTGACAGAAGATAAGAGACTCTTGTTTCAGCTGGACAAAGATGCTTTTCACTTTTATTACCAGTCAGCAGATGAGCTCTTCAGAGATTTTGAAAAGTGGCTTGTGGTAGCCAACAACAACACTTTGTCACAAGCAAAGATCTACAAAAATGCAGTTGTTGAAATATTGACATGTTGTGACAGCACGCTGACGCTGCACCCGAACGCTCTCACCAATTCCACGTTTTGGAGGATAGATACTTTTCCATGCACTTTAAAAACATTCAGCTCAATTCCAAGCTGAGTGAACTTGACCAAACAAAAGCCATGTCTTGTCACACGTTGTACAACCGCCTTGTCTACCTTTGTCTCCTGTTTCGTTTCAGTGAAGCCAGGAATGTCTATTTCGGACTTTCTCATGAGGCCATCCGACGTTTGCGCTGCAAGGTGGAGGAGTTACAAAAAGTGCTGAGGCCCTTTCGTTCTTTGAGGAGGAGCCTTGTGAAAAGCAAAAAATGCATCAACATCATCAATGTCAGTTTGCTGAACGAATATGGCAAGTCTGCATACGTAAGACAGTTAAATCGATTAGAAAGCCGTCTCTTACACCGACTAGAGACAATGCTGTGTCTCTACGAAACCATCTTCTGCTCTCTGTCACTGTAATTAACAGTTTAAGAAAATCTAACATTGCTCTTTTAAACATTAGAGACTACATGGCTGCTGAGAAGAGTGAGTGTGGATATTGCATTGTGCAAGAGCGCTACAAAACAGCATACAAGTACGGAGCCAAAAACATTCTAGTGCCGAACGACTTGAAAGTGTTGATCGATATTTATTTGCTGAGATACAGAGACCTTCTTGTCAACGACTCTCACTACATGGCTGCAGACACCAAGACTGTTTTGGAGTTGAGCGACTGCTACAGGCCCCTTTTTCCATCGATGAGACCCAACAAAGACGAATGTGTGACACTCGGTGCAACTAGAGTGCCTGTTTACCAGATGGGTTCCTCTGCTATCTCCTCTTGCCTGACGTCCTGCTTCAGAAAAAGCCAAGTAAACATTCCCATGAAGCGTCTTACTCCCACTTGCATTCGCGGTTCGATAGCCACTTACTTTGCCAACAACAGCAAAGAAGATCGCGAGCGGTTTGCTACACTCTACATGAAGCACAGCAGGAACACAATGGATAGCTTTTATGTGTCTTATGTGTCCCAGTGGAACGCTGCAGAGGAGTTGCGCTTTGCCCTGGGCATCGGACAGTCCTTCGGAGTCATAGAGTCTTTGACTGTTGAAAAGTCTGAGAGACCACCAAAGAAGGAGAAGGATGTGATGGACTGGCTCCAAACTAATGCAGAGGAGTACGGTTTTCATGAGGTTGAGGACATCTTTGAGGAAGATTTAGACTCCGGTTCTGACTCTGAAGAATGTGCTGCTACTTTCAGCTGTACCACAGTGGTTCCGTTTTCTCCAGCTGTAGAAAACAATGTTCCTTTAGAGGATAGCAACGACCATGCCGTAGATTTCTTGTGTGAACCTACCTCAACTCCTGTTTCGTCTGTTCCATCTGAACAAACAATCGCTGGTCCAGTTCTTGAACTATCCCCTGCTCTTGCACAACTAGTTCCTAACGAACAAGCTGTTTGTATGGATGTAGATCAGACTCTAGCTGTTCCTGTTGGCACAGCTTGTTCTCCTCTTGCATTAACATTATTTCCTGATGAACCGGATTTTATTGAACACCATGCAAAACTTTCTCCAGTTTACTTTAATGAGCAAGTGGTTGCCAAACCTGTTTCTGCTTCTCCTTCTCAGCAAGTCGCTTTCTGTCCTTCAAAAGAGGTCTTTTCTGTTCCTCTGACTCCTAGCCTTGTTGCTTTTCAGCAAACATTGGCCAAACCCAGTTTGTTTCTTTCATCTGATCCAGTTTCAGCTGTTCCTGTCCAACAGGCTGGTACTGTTCTTGCAAAGCAGCTCTCACCTTATGCTGTTCAATCTGTTGGTAGCCTATTTAGCCAAAGTCTTGCCTCTACATCCAGAGGTAAATTCTTTTTGATTTTTGATTTTTGATTTTTATGCAAATCTCAACACGCTTTCAAAAAATGAAAATGCCCAAATCAACTCCTTGCCCTATTGTTATTGTTAGAGCTGTAAAAAAAACAAAACAAAACAAAAAAACAACACAGAAGTGTGTATGTATTTGTTGCAGGACTAATTCTGTGATTGCTTAAATGTTTATACAAGTGAATGATACTAAAACTGATTATGTTTTAGAAGTAAAAGATCCAAGAAGAAAAAAAATCAAGTTGGAAATGCCATCTTTCACTCAAGAACTCATCGGTAATGTAAAACCTAATTTATACAAACATATATAAACACAAACCTCTTCTTGCACAATTTCAGATGGTTAACTGTTAACAAAAACTAGCCATCATTGCTAAGTGCACTTTTAGAAAGTTGTGTCTACCCGATTTCTAATGATGAAGTTAGAAACATCACCGTTAGAAATCATGCACAGCTTGTTATCATCTCTAACACTTAGAAACTGTTGATGGTTTTTATGAATTAGAAAAATGAACATGGTTTTATTTTATTTCAGGATCAACTCAGCCAAGAACAAAGGAAAACAAAGCAGAAGTTAGCCAATGCCATTTAGGTAATCTTTCAAAAACCAGTTATTGCTATCAGTGCAAACAATAAGGTCAACAAAAAAAAAATAAATAAAAAAACAGAATAAATCTTGTCTTACTTCAGAACCAAATGAATATTTGATTTAATCACTTTGTGTTATGACTTGAGTTTGTAAAATTTTAGATGAAATAGTTGAAGAGCTGAATGCTTGCCCTGGCCACAACGAATGGTTCAACACCAGAAGTTTTCCACGATGTGCAGCTTTGGTGTTGGCATACATCTTGCAAGACGTGTTTACAGATGTAAGCTCAAGTTGCTCGTACAAAGATTACCTTGGCATCTTGGCAAATCATAGCAGTGACAAGCTCATTCATGTCTTGCAAAAGTACTCCTACCAAAGCCATATTAAAGACAAAATTAAAAACATGAAGCTAAAAATTCAAAAAGAGGGTAGTTTAGAAAAGTTTGTTCAATATGGCAATATCGTGAAACCATTTATGTAGTTTAGATAAGTTTGTTCAGTTTGGCAATAAAGATGGGCCTTTTGTGTAGTTTGTTTTATCTATGCTTTTGCAAATATTTTTATCTGTTTCGCTAAAGACATAATAAACAAGAAGTTCTGTTAAACTGTTCTCACATTTCTTATTTAAAGATAGTTCAAACTTTTTTTTATCTTTAAAAAAAAAAAAAAGAAGTCGTTTTGTTATTCTGTGAAAACTTTTAATAGAGTTGCATTTAGAATTACTTCTGATGTTTTTAAGAGTTTGTTAAAAAGCAAAATAATATTTCCTGTGATGTTAAACTGCATAAGTGAAATTTAAAAAAGGAAAACTGCTCCAACCATTTTTCGGAAAAAGAAATCAAAAAGTTCCTTATTTTAAAAGATCTAGACATCCATTTCTTCTTCAGCAAAATAGCGAGGCTTTTTTATGAACTCTTACTCTCTATTTTTTCATATCTTTACACAAAGGATTTTGTTTAGATCAATGTAAACATACATAGAAGTATATTATGTTTTTTTTTTTTTTTTTGTTTTTATGCAGTCTAACTTTTGTTTCACTTCTATTTTATTTTACGTTTATCTTGTATTTTATCATGCCTTATTGGTTTTTGCGTTTTGTGATGTCAAGCTGCGTAAGCTAAACTTAAAAGGGGAAAACTACGCTAACTTTTCTTTGAAAAAATATTCAAGAAGTACCTTAAACGAAAGAGAAAGCACACGAATCTTGCCATCCAATTCTTCTTCTGCAAAGTAGCGAGGCTTTTTATGTACTTTTGCTCTCTAATTTATCTCTATTTACGCAAAGGGTTTTATTTCAATGTAAACACGTATAAAAGAATACTTTGTTAAAAATAATGTTAAAGGAGTTGCGTAAAAAAAACGTCTGAATAAAGTTTCTTTACAAAAAAAACAACTAAGAAACAAGCGCGCCTAAGAAAAACCAGATCGCGATTCACTAAGTCAAAAAACGAAAGAAACAAAGTTTAAAAGGTCTTTCTAGACAACAAATTCTATTTTTGGCAATGCAGTTTTTGTATTTATGCAACCTAACTTTTGTTTGACTTCTATTTTATTTTACGTTTACCTTGTATTTTATCTTGCCTTTTTGTGTTTTGTGATGTCAAGCTACATAATCTAAACTTAAAAGAAGGAAACTAGGCTAACTTTTCTAGTAGAATATTATGTTGTTGGTTTTGTATGCAGCCTAACTTTAGTTTCATCTATATTTTATTTTGCGTTTATCTTATATTTTATCTTGTCTTTTTGAGTTTTGTATTTTGTGATGTCAAGCTACATAATTTAAACTTAAAAGAAGAAAACTAGGCTAACTTTTCTTTGAAAAATTGTTCAAAAACTACCTTACACCGATAGAGATAGCTCACGAATTTAAAAAGTTGCATCTATTCATCTTCTTCTTCAGCAAAGTAAAGCTTTTTATGCACTTTTACTCTCTAACTTACCTATATTTGCGTAAAGGATTTTATTTAATTCAATTTAAACATAACTAGTAGAATATTATGTTGTTGGTTTTGTATGCAGCCAAACTTTAGTTTCATCTATATTTTATTTTGCGTTTATCTTATATTTTATCTTGTCTTTTTGAGTTTTATATTTTGTGATGTCAAGCTACATAAGCTAAACTTTAAAGAGGAAATTTACGCTAACCTGTCTTTGAAAAACTATTCAAAAACTACCTTTAACAAAGTAGCGAGGCTTTTTATGCGCTTTTACTCTCTAACATACCTATTTTTGCGCAAAGGATTTTATTTAATTCAATTTAAACATGCCTAGTAGATTATTATGTTGTTGGTTTTTTATGCAGCCTAACTTTAGCTACATCTATTTTTCATTTTACGTTTGTCTTATATTTTATTTTATCTTTTTGTGTTCTGTGATGTCAAGCTACATAAGCTAATGTTAAAAGAGGAAAGCTGCGCTAACCTTTCTTTGAAAAACTATTCGAAATCTATTTTTGAGATAATCTAGATTTAAAAGAGGAACACTACGCTAATTTTGCTTTGAAAAAACTCTCGAAAACTAACTTATTCGATAGAGATAGCACACAAATTTAAAAAATTGTATCTACTCATCCACTTCTTCTACAGCAAAGTACTGAGGCTTTTTATGCACTTTTATTCTCTAACATACCTATATTTGCGCAAAGGATTTTATTTAACTCAATGTAAACATACATAGAAGAGTATTGTTACCCGTTTGTTTTATGCAGCCTAACTTTAGTTTCATCTATACATTATATTGCGTTTACCTTATATTTTATCTTGCCTTTGTTAGTTTTGTGTTTTGTTATGTCAAGCTTCATAATCTAATCTTAAAAGGGGAAAACTGCGCTAACTTTTCTTTGAAAAAGTACTCAAAAAGGACCTAAATCGATATAGATAGCTCACAATTTTAAAAAGTTGCATATAGTCATCTTCTTCTTCAGCAAAGTATCGAGGCTTTTTATGGATTTTTACTCTAACTTTCCTATATTTGCGCAAAGGACATTATTTAATTCAACTTAAACATGCCTAGTAGATTATTATGTTGTTGGTTTTTTATGCAGTCTAAACTTTGTTACATCTATATTTTACGATTAACTTATATTTTATCTTGCCTTTTTGAGCTTTGTGTTCTGTGATGTCAAGCTACATAGTCTAAACATAAAAGAGGAAAACTACGCTAAACTTGCTTTGAAAAACTATTCAAAAACTACCTTTAACAAAGTAGCGAGGCTTTTCATGCACTTTTACTCTCTAACATACCTACATTTGCGCAAAGGATTTTATTTAATTCAATTTAAACATGCCTAGTAGATTATTATGTTGTTGGTTTTTTATGCAGCCTAACTTTAGTTTCATCTATATTATGTTTTAGGTTTATCATATATTTTATCTTTTCTTTTTGAGTTTTGAGTTTTGTGATGCCAAGCAACTTAAGCTAAACTTAAAAGTGGAATGCTACGCTAACCTTTCTTTGAAAATCTATTCATAAACTACCCTAGACAAAAGCTAGATTTAAAAGAGGAAAACTACACTATTTTTACTTTGAAAAAACTTTCGAAAACTACCTTAATCGATAGAGATAGCACACGATTTTAAAAAATTGCATATAGTCATCCACTACTTCTGCAGCAAAGTAGCGAGGCTCTTTATGCACTTTTTCTCACTAGTTTGCTTATATTTACGCAAAGGAATTCATTTAATTCAATCCAAACATATATAGAAGATTATTATGTTACGATTTTTTTTTTCTTTTATGCAGCCTAACATTTATTTCACCTACATTTTATTTTACGATTAACTTTTATATTACCTTTCCTTTTAGTGTTTTGTGTTTTGTGATGTCAAGCTACATAAGCCAAACTTTAAAGAGGAAAACTACGCTAAGCTTTCTTTGAAAAACTATTCAAAAACTACCTTAAACAAAGTAGCGAGGCTTTTTATGCACTTTTACTCTCTAACATACCTACATTTGTGCATAGGGTTTTATTAGATTCTAGTAGGTTATTACGTTGTTGTTTTTTTATGCAGTCTAACTTTAGCTTCATCTATATTTTATTTTACGTTTATCTTATATTTTATTTTGTCTTTTTGAATTTTGTGTTTTGTGATGTCAAGCTACATAAGCTAAACTTAAAAGAGGAAAGCTACGCTAACCTTTCTTTGAAAAGCTGTTCAAAAACTACCTTAGACATAATCTAGATTTAAAAGAGAAAGACTACGCTATTTTTGCTTTGAAAAATCTTTCGAAAACTACCTTAATCGATAGAGATAGCACAGGATTTTAAAAAGTTGTATCTAGTCATCCACTTCTTTCACAGCAAAGTAGCGAGGCTTTCTATGCGCTTTTACTCTCTAACATACCTATTTTTGCGCAAAGGATTTTATTTAATTCAATTTAAACATGCCTAGTAGATTATTATGTTGTTGGTTTTTTATGCTGCCTAACTTTAGCTACATCTATTTTTCATTTTACGTTTGTCTTATATTTTATTTTATCTTTTTGTGTTCTGTGATGTCAAGCTACATAAGCTAATGTTAAAAGAGGAAAGCTGCGCTAACCTTTCTTTGAAAAACTATTCGAAATCTATTTTTGAGATAATCTAGATTTAAAAGAGGAACACTACGCTAATTTTGCTTTGAAAAAACTCTCGAAAACTACCTTATTCAATAGAGATAGCACACAAATTTAAAAAATTGTATCTACTCATCCACTTCTTCTTTTTATGGATTTTTACTCTCTTATTTACCCAAATTTGCGCAAAGGACTTTACTTAATTCAACTTAAACATGTCTAGTAGATTATTAAGTTGTTTGTTTTTTATGCAGCCTAACTTTAGTTTCATTTATATTTTATTTTACGTTTATCTGATACTTTATCTTGTCTTTTTGTGTGTTGTTTTGTCAAGCTACATAAGCTAAACTTAAAAGTGGAAAAGTACGCTAACCTTTCTTTGAAAATCTATTCAAAAACTGCCTTAGACATAAGCTAGATTTAAAAGAGGAAGACTACGCTATTTATGCTTTTAAAAAACTTTCGAAAAATACCTTAATCCATTGAGGTAGTGCACGAATTTACAAAGTTGTATCTAGTCATCCACTTCTTCTATAGCAAAGTAGCGAGGCTTTTTATGCACTTTTGCGTTCTAATTTATCTCTGTTTACGCATATGGTTTTTGTTTATTTCTATGTAATGATATACAAAAGAGTATTTTGTTAAAGATTATGCTGCAGGAGCTGCGTAAAAAAACTCTGGCGACCTTTCCTTAAGAAAAAAGCAACTGAAAGACATGTGCGCCTTAGAAAATTCAAATCGCGATTCACCAAATTAAAAGACGAAAAGAACGACCTTTAAAAGCTCTCACTAGACATTTGTGTTTATGATAGGCAATGCAGTTTTTGATTTTATGCAGCCTAACATTTGTTTCATCTATATCTTATTTTACGTTTATCTTATACTTTATCTTGCCTTTTTGAGTTTAGTATTTTGTGATGTCATGCTAAATAAACTATACTTTGCTAATTTTTATTTGAAAAAATATTCAAAAACTACCTGAATTATAAGCTAGATCTAAAGGAGGAAAACTACGCTAACTTTTCTTTTAAAAAAAATATTTAAAAACTACCTTAAACATAAGCTATATCCAAAAGAGGAAAACTATGCTAACTTTTCTTTAAAAAAATATTTAAAAACTACCTTAAACATAAGCTAGATCTAAAAGAGGAAAACTACGCTAACTTTTCTTTGAAAAAATACTCAAAAACTACCTTAAACATAAGCTAGATCTAAAAGAGGAAAACTACGCTAACTTTTCTTTGAAAAAATACTCAAAAACTACCTTAAACATAAGCTAGATCTAAAAGAGGAAAACTACGCTAACAATTCTTTGAAAAAATATTCGAAAACTACCTTTAAACATGATTTAGATTTAATAGATGAAAACTACGCTAACATTTCTTTGAAAAAACATTCAAAAACTACCTTTAAACATGATTTAAATTTAATAGATGAAAACTACGCTAACATTTCTTTGAAAAAACATTCAAAAACTACCTTTAAACATGATTTAAATTTAAAAAAGGAAAACTACGCTAACATTTCTTTGAAAAAATATTCAAAAAGTACCTTAATCGAAAGAGATAGCACACGAAATTAAAAAGTTGCATTTAGTCATCCGTTTCTTCTTCATCAAAGTAGCGAGGCGTTTATGCACTTTTTATTCTCTAAGTTATCTCTACTTACGCAAATGGCTTTTGTTTATTTCAATGTAAAACTTTTCAAAAGAGTATTTTGTTAAAGATTATGCTGCAGGGGCTGTGTAAGAAAACTCTGGTGACCTTTCTTTAAGAAAAAGCAACTAAAGTAGATGTGCGCCTAAGAAAATCCAAATTGCGATTCACTAAATTAAAAGACATATACAACAAACTTTAAAAGTGAAACTATTTTTACAAGCGTATTTGGTAAAGATGAAATGTTCTTATGACATTTTAACGTTACGAAAGGGATTTTCTTCTGTTCAAATATTTATTACAATTTAAAGTGTTAAATAATGTTACAGAAACGACCTAAAACGCCTGTTGTATTAATTTAAACGAACAAAATAGATAAAAAAAAGAAAAACTATCATTAAAAAAAAAAAAGTAAAAAAAGAAAAGAAATAGAAGTTGAGGAAAAATAAAAATAAGAACTTCTAACAAAGAGCTCTTCTTTTTATTTTTCAGATTTTAGATGCTTAATTCCTTGAATGAAAAGTTGAACTGATGACTCACTACTAAGGTTGTTCCTAGCCTTCCGTTCTCAAACTAGGCCATTCTGAGAGGCTGTTTGATTAAGTACCGTTGATAGTAGTATCGCACGTAAGAGACTTCTAAAACTCTGATTATTATTAATTCCTGGAATGAAGAGATGACTTCATACTCACTAACGAGGTTGTTCTTAGCCATCCGTTCTTAAACTAAGCAAAACAGTGAAGTTGTTTGATTAAGTATCACAGTTTGCTGATTTGCACATGCACCATTGCCGAAACTGTGATGCTTGGTTCCTTGATTGGATTGAAGAAGCTCATCACCATGCATTTTACAAGCTGTCCGTTGTTATGTTTTGCAATTCAGTGGTTCTGTTTTGCAATTCATTTTCTGTTTGTTTAAGTATCATCGATGGTGGTGTCGTGCATGCAAACTTTCCGAAACTCTGATGCTTGTTTTTCTTGAATGGAGAGATGAGCTTATACTTTAGGTGACTTTTAAAACTGCAGTAATTAGTGCCTCGAATGGAAAAACGAACTCATTCATTACAGACCAAGGTTGTTCCTGGCCATCCGTTAACATATTAGGCAACAGTACAGCGAAGCTGTTTGTTTTACAAGCTTTTGTCGTTTCGAGAAATCACTACATTAAGCATTCGATGGTGATACACGACTGATGGCCAGGTTCTGATTTTCGAATGAAAAGAAGAGTCGCATCCGACCACCGGTCGGCTTTCGACGCAAAACAGCTGTACACACTCGTCCAACGATCCAGTGACTAACTGTTGCAACGAGAAAGTTAGCTTTATTTGTCGTGCAGATTGTCCGCTTTGACGTAAAATGCTAGAAATTTGCTGAACGCTCGGTTTGCGCCGCCCAAGAGTCATTCTGTTTCTGCGTTGCCAGCGTCTGTCGGCTAAATACAACTGTAGACTCCGCGCAAGCTTTTTCACCGCAAAAGTTGTACAGAGCCACACCGAAGGCTAAAATCGACTTTAAGGTCGAAGGTTAAAATCGACCCTAGAGCTTTGAAAACGACGTCACGAAATTTTCAAGTACATCATCGAAGAAAATTACGGCGGCCAGATGCGACTCTTAGTACTAACTCTTCTAATCTTAGTACGTTAAGCATTCCAGTCGAGAGATCAGACGTTTTTTCGTCACCTAAGAGACCGGCCGATCCGTTTGCGACGCTGCGGAAAGAAAGAAGATGGCAAACCACAGGTTGTTACCGTAACAAACCTCCGTGAGTACCTCCATCTCGATGGCTTTTGGGAAACGTTCGTTTTAAACTCAAAGGGATGGTTGTTAAAGCTCACAAAGCCTGGTTAACGATTTCTAACGGCAGAGACCGTGTTTACAATGGATGCAGGCCGTTTGCCCGAGCCCAAAGCGCAAGACCTTTCGGAGAACTCCTCTAGGTCGATGCAACGAAACTACTAGACGCGTGCACCTAGCGGCACGTTACAACCGAAGGACGCCCCTCGTGGACACTAAACTCCTGCTTGATATCCTCGTCCCCAGGTTTCCAAACCGTAACCCCAACCCCCTCTAATCCTAACCCCTTACCCTCTAACTCTCCCCCCTCAAAAAAACAAAAAACATAAAAAAGCAAACAAAACGAAAAAAAAAACTTGCTTCCCTCCTCACTTTTAGCTCTAGGATGCAACACCTTTTTGCCGCCCTCCGCTAGAAGGGAGTAGGGAGTAACGAAAGCTTGACATCAAAGTAGCGTTTCGTATGAGATTTGTTTGCCAAAATTTGAGCGTTTTTAAAAAAGCCAAGACTTCGTCAGAGGGGTTTCTTCTTTTCTCCTAAAGCTATCGATCGATTAAAAAGCTCAAAGCAAAGAAATTCAAAACAAAATACAAAAACGGGAAGTTTTAGTTTTCTGCACCACAAGCCAAGCACTAGTTCAAACTGGAGATAATAAAAGGAAATCGAATGATCTCACTTCTCAAACCACTGAGCTGCCATTGGTCGGCAGTCTCTTGTTTGGAGACCATTGAGCTGCCATTGGTTGGCTGTTTAATCGTTGCGATTGGTCGGCAGTTTTATCGTTGGAGACCATTGAGAGATATAAAAGGAATTTTTTTTTTGAGCACAACATTAAACGTAAATCGTTAGATGTTGTTATAAAGGCACCATTAGAATGCGATGTCCTCAAATATTTTCCTCGATATTTTAATAAGTAAACAAAAACAAAACTAAGTCTTGCAACTGGCGAAAACTTTCAATAAGCAAAACAAAGCAACAACTTTCCTTTCGAGTTTTTTACATTTTTAAACAAAAGACAAACAAAGAAAAAAAAAAAACAAACAAAAACAAAAACAAAAACAAAAAAACAAAACAAAAACAAAACAGAAAAGGGAGAATGAGTGAGTCGACTGATTTCGCTCAACTGTCTTAAACGAGAAGTCATAAACTTTTGCTTGTGCCAGCAAGTTGCAAATTAAGTTGTAAATGAACTGCACCGCAAAAGCTTAACCACAGTTTATTAAGCATATTAAGCCTTTGCTGACATGTTAAGACATTTTAAGCCTTTGCTATTATCATGAGGCTTTTGCTCCACGAGCCAAAAAAGTACGCTAGAGTTGACAAACTGCATCGCGGTCGAAAAGTGTAATTACGCCAACACTTTTATCCGTTTTAAGCATTTCGTTTTCGCACGAACAACAATTAAAGCAGCTCGTTGAGCTTAACGACGTTCGTATTTTTTTTCGAAGCCAAAACTTCGGCTATAAGTAGAATGAAGAGGCACTTCGAAAAACAACAAAGCTGTTCGCAGTCGATAGCAACGAGCGACAACATCTCTGCGAGTCTGGCATCAAGGTAAACAGTTTTTTTTTACATTTTCATTTGTAAGTGCCACTTTTGTGTACATTATGTATTCAAAAATTTCTTGCTGACGCTAGATTTTTCGTTTTCAATGAACAACAGTTGCAACCTCTAGTCGTTTGCTAAAACAGCTTGCTAGGACAACCAAATCAATCATATGTTGTGAAAATTTCTTTTTGTTCAACTGACTAAGGAAGATCGAGCGAACGCTTTTTTTTTTATAACTTGTTTGTATCATATTGCTATTAAGAAAACAGCGTTGTGTATACTAAACGTGACATAATTGGCAATTATCCGTAACTAAAAATAAGATAGAAATTACAAACTTGATACCATATTTTAATTACTCTAACAAAACTAGACGTCATCGCGTGAGAAAATAAATGTTCATAACACATAACCTATTTTTTTGTTTTTTTTTTCCTCTTTTTTCCTTTTAATCTCTTTTCTTTCGTCCAAAAAGCGTTTTGATTTTTGCCTCGCCACAAGCGATGAAATCGATAAAAAAACCTGCTCGGACATTCTCAATTCTCAACAACAAAAGCAATCAAAGTTCTAGCTCTCGAGCACGTGCGCCGACAGGTTGATGAAACCGTTCAAATATGCTCGATCGCTAGAATTTAAAGAAAGAAACAAGCCAGAAACAAACCAAAATAAAAAAAACAAAAACAAAAATGGACATCTTTAGAACGCTTAAATTTTATAAAATATTTTCCTCTGCGTTTTTAACCAGCTAAACTGTCGTAAAGTTTTTTCGGTGCAGTTCATTTAAAAAACTTAGTTTTCAACTTTTAAACGTTTTAGACTTCTCGTTTAAGGCAGTCGAAAGAAATGAGTCGACTCACTCTCTCTCTCTCCCTATTCGGTTTTGTTTTTGTTTATTTGTTTTTGTTTTTTCTTCGTTTGCCTTCGTTTGCCTTTGTTTGCTTTTGGAAAAGTTGTCGCCATGCGAGACTTAGTTTTTTTTTTTTTTTGCTCAAATTGAGCACAAGTGAGTTTCTAGTCTTGAAAGTGTGCAAAGTGTGGGCCAATCTGGTGGCTGGAGTGATGACACGTGAATGCTGGAAATTCCAGACTTTGAGCGGATTCAGCGTACATAGAAAGAAAATGTAGCATTCACGTGGGTCTCTCCTAAGCGTGCCATTGGTCGGTCTGCTGTCCTTAAGTACCCCCCTCCCCCCCCTCAACGTCACGTTTGCTCAACTTTCTCGGTCTTTGGCGCCCAGAGAAAGCTTGAGGAAGGATAAAAAATGGCGAGGTTTCGGTACTGCGTTTTCTGTTTTTCTTATTTGTTTTTGTTTGTTTGCTTGTTTGTTTGTTTGTTTGTTTGTTAATTTTTTTAATTTTTTTTTTTTTGTTTGTTTGTTTCGTTCGTTTGTTTGTTTGTTTGTTTCGTTTGCTTCGTTTGTTTTGTGATGTTTTGTTTTCCCTTCTTGATGGCACAAAACAGAAGCAAACAAGACTTTCGGTTATATTCGGTTATATTCGGTTCAATAAAAGTTTGTTGGTTTCTGCACAACAACAACAACAACCACAACAACAAAAGTCCCTCTGTCCCTCAAAAGCAGTTTCTCCTCTGTCCTAAAGAAGAGCCTCTTTGTAATCGATCTTGTCTGAATGCAGCTCTCCTTTTGCCTACAGGTTTTTATTCCAACCCTTTTGTTGTTGTTAGTGCCATGTTGTTGTTATTGTTATACTCTGTAAAAGCAGTTGTTGCTGTTGTACTTGTTTGTTGTTTCTAAAGACACTGTTGTTGCTGCTGTTAGCGCTGTTAGTAATCACCCACTTGGCTTGTATTTTTGTTTCTTGTTTTTGTTTTTTGTTTTATTTATAAACACTCTCTGAGTAAGTGATGCTGTTGCTGTTGTTGTTGTTACAGTTGCAATGAGTGTTTGTTAATGTTCCCCCACTTGGCTTGTACTTTTGTTTTCTGTTTTGTTTTGTTTTTTTTTTGTTTTTGTTTTTTTTTTCTCAACACTCTCTGAGTAAGTGATGCTGTTGCTGTAGTCGTTGTTATAGTTGCAATGAGTGTTTGTTAATGTTCACCAACTTGGCTTGTTTATAATCTATTTTATTTTATCAACACTCTCTGAGTCAGTGATGGTGTTGCTGTTGCTGTTGTCGTTATTATGCTTGCAATGGGAGTTGTTACTGTTCACCCACTTTGCTTGTTTTGTTTTTATTTCTTTATTTTATCAACACCCTTTGAGCCAGTGATGCTGTTGCTGTTGTTGTTGTTATAGTTGCAATGAGTGTTGTTAATGTTCACCCACTTTGCTTGTGTTTTTGTTTTTGTTTATCAACACCCTTTGTGTCAGTGATGCTGTTGCTGTTGTTCTTATTACAGTTGCAATGAGTGTTTGTTAATGTTCACCAACTTGGCTTGTTTATAATCTATTTTGTTTTATCAACACTCTCTGAGTCAGTGATGCTGATGCTGTTGTTGTTATTGTGCTTGCAATAAGTGTTGCTAATGTTCACCCACTTTGCTTGTTTTGTTTGTGCTTTTGTTTTTGTTTATCAACACCCTTTGAGTCACTGATGCTGTTGCTGTTGGTGTTATTATAGTTGCAATGAGTGTTAATGTTCACCCACTTTGCTTGCTTTGTTTGTTTGTTGCTTTTTTTTTTTATCAACACCCTGCGAGTTAGTGATGCTGTTGCTGCTTTTGTCATTTTACTTGTATTTATAGTTGTTACTGTTCAGCCACTTTGCTTGTTTTTTAATCTGTTTTATTTTATCACCACTCTCTGAGTCAGTGATGATGTTGCTGATGCTGTTGTTGTTATTTTACTTGCAATGATAGCTGTTACTGTTCAGCCACTTTGCTTGTTTTGTTTGTTTGTTTGTTTGTTTTTTTTATCAATATCCTCTGAGTAAGTGATGCTGTTGCTGTTGTTGTTGTTATAGTTGCAATGAGTGTTTGTTAATGTTCCCCCCCTTGGCTTGTACTTCTGTTTTCTGTTTTGTTTTGTTTTTGTTTTTTTTGTTGTTTTTTTTCTCAACACTCTCTGAGTAAGTGATGCTGTTGCTGTAGTCGTTGTTATAGTTGCAATGAGTGTTTGTTAATGTTCACAAACTTGGCATGTTTATAATCTATTTTATTTTATCAACACTCTCTGAGTCAGTGATGCTGATGCTGTTGTTGTTATTATGCTTGCAATAAGTGTTGTTAATGTTCACCCACTCTGCTTGTTTTGTTTGTGCCTTTGTTTTTGTTTATCAACACCCTTTGAGTCACTGATGCTGTTGCTGTTGGTGTTATTATAGTTGCAATGAGTGTTAATGTTCACCCACTTTGCTTGCTTTATTTGTTTGTTGCTTTTTTTTTTATCAACACCCTGCGAGTTAGTGATGCTGTTGCTGCTTTTGTCATTTTACTTGTATTTATAGTTGTTACTGTTTAGCCACTTTGCTTGTTTTTTAATCTGTTTTATTTTATCACCACTCTCTGAGTCAGTGATGATGTTGCTGATGCTGTTGTTGTTATTTTACTTGCAATGATAGCTGTTACTGTTCAGCCACTTTGCTTGTTTTTTTTTTGTTTTTGTTTTGTTTGTTTGTTTGTTTGTTTTTTTATATATCCTCTGAGTTAGTGATGCTGTTGTTGTTATTATGCTTTCAATGAGAGCTGTTACTGTTCACCCACTTTGTTTGTTTATAATCTGTTTTATTTTATCAACACTCTCTGAGTCAGTGATGCTGATGCTGATGCTGTTGTTGTTATTATGCTTGCAGTGAGAGTTGTTACTGTTCACCCACTTTGCTTGCTTATTGTCTATTTTATTTTGTCAACACTCTCTGAGTCAGTGATGCTGATGCTGATGCTGTTGTTGTTATTATGCTTGCAATGAGAGTTGTTACTGTTCACCCAATTTGCTTGTTTTGTTTTTTTATTTGTTTTTTTGTTTGTTTTTGTTTTGCTTGTTTTTTTTTATCAATACCCTCTGAGTCAGTGATGCTGTTGCTGTTGTTGTTGTTGTTGTTATAGTTGCAATGAGTGTTTGTTAATGTTCCCCCACTTGGCTTGTACTTTTGTTTTCTTTTTTGTTATGTCAACACTCTCTGAGTCAGTGATGCTGATGCTGTTGTTATTATGCTTGCAATGAGAGTTGTTACTGTTGTAGTTATGTCTGTCATTTGTCCTTGTTAGCAAGTTCTATTTGCCCTCTCTTGCCTTTTTTCAACACAGTTTCTTTCTTTGAGTCATATGGTTGCGAGATCCTCTCAAACTCCATCTCTTTATTTATTTGTTTCTTTTTTTTTTTTTTTTTTCTCATTCTCCTTCTCATAATAGCAATCACTGCTGCCACCATGCATGTAATGCTAGTTGCTCTCATTCTTTTTCATTTGCTAGTGGAAACTTTGTTTCTTCTTGTTGCTCTCTTTTCTTTCTTTTTTCTCTTTTGCAGAGGATTCGAAAAAACACAGCTCTTCCCTGCAGTTGTAAACATTCCAGGATTCCAGGATGCAGGCAGAAGAAAAACACTCTCACTAACTGTCTTCTTTTTTTTAGCATAAACCGTTGCAAACAAACACCTGAACATGTCTTCTTCACAAGAAAACAACACTGTTGTTGCCCCTTCTCCGAACTCTAAAGCGAAAAAAAAGAAAAGAAGGCAGTCACAAGAACAGAGAGACTTAAAGCTCAAAAACAAAGTCAGGGCCGCATTAGTTGCAGCGTGTGGCTCCGTAAACAGGGTTGTACCTTTCTATGGTACCAAGAAGAGGTACGCTGTTAGCTGTCCGATGCCTTTGTGCAAACATTCCTCCACAAGCATTAAAAGACACTTGACTAAAAAAGATCATTCTTGGACTTTGGATGAAGCTTCCATCTTTTACTCTGCAATGGTCAGGAAGTTTCAGCATGCTCGTCTCGAACGCAAGTCCGGCTGTCCAAAACCTTACCCCTGTTTGCAATGTTGGAAGTATTACGACCGACTGGACATACACTTGAAAGAGACTCATTTCTACGATTCCAAGACGATCAAACAAAAGATTGCAGAGGCAAAGCGATACGACAACGACAAGCTCTATGTCCCTCAATTTATTCGACCTGCCTTCTTTGGTATTAAGCCAGTAGCTGAACAAGCGTCTGCATCAGGCTCTGCATCCTCTGCTCCTGGGCCTTCCTCCTCTTTTTCTTCTCCGGTTCTTTCCTCTGATCCTCTTTTAAGCTTGCCCTCATCAGTTGCTGGTTCGTCCGAGGCTCCTTCTGCAAACCACTGCACCTCTGTAGAAAACAAAGAGCTGAACACCGAATCCGTCCTAGACTCTGATTTTAATTCCTTAAAGCACTTGGTTTCCAACTCCTCCGTCTTGACAGAAGATAAGAGACTCTTGTTTCAGCTGGACAAAGATGCTTTTCACTTTTATTACCAGTCAGCAGATGAGCTCTTCAGAGATTTTGAAAAGTGGCTTGTGGTAGCCAACAACAACACTTTGTCACAAGCAAAGATCTACAAAAATGCAGTTGTTGAAATATTGACATGTTGTGACAGCACGCTGACGCTGCACCCGAACGCTCTCACCAATTCCAACGTTTTGGAGGATAGATACTTTTCCATGCACTTTAAAAACATTCAGCTCAATTCCAAGCTGAGTGAACTTGACCAAACAAAAGCCATGTCTTGTCACACGTTGTACAACCGCCTTGTCTACCTTTGTCTCCTGTTTCGTTTCAGTGAAGCCAGGAATGTCTATTTCGGACTTTCTCATGAGGCCATCCGACGTTTGCGCTGCAAGGTGGAGGAGTTACAAAAAGTGCTGAGGCCCTTTCGTTCTTTGAGGAGGAGCCTTGTGAAAAGCAAAAAATGCATCAACATCATCAATGTCAGTTTGCTGAACGAATATGGCAAGTCTGCATACGTAAGACAGTTAGTGGAATCGATTAGAAAGCCGTCTCTTACACCGACTAGAGACAATGCTGTGTCTCTACGAAACCATCTTCTGCTCTCTGTCACTGTAATTAACAGTTTAAGAAAATCTAACATTGCTCTTTTAAACATTAGAGACTACATGGCTGCTGAGAAGAGTGAGTGTGGATATTGCATTGTGCAAGAGCGCTACAAAACAGCATACAAGTACGGAGCCAAAAACATTCTAGTGCCGAACGACTTGAAAGTGTTGATCGATATTTATTTGCTGAGATACAGAGACCTTCTTGTCAACGACTCTCACTACATGGCTGCAGACACCAAGACTGTTTTGGAGTTGAGCGACTGCTACAGGCCCCTTTTTCCATCGATGAGACCCAACAAAGACGAATGTGTGACACTCGGTGCAACTAGAGTGCCTGTTTACCAGATGGGTTCCTCTGCTATCTCCTCTTGCCTGACGTCCTGCTTCAGAAAAAGCCAAGTAAACATTCCCATGAAGCGTCTTACTCCCACTTGCATTCGCGGTTCGATAGCCACTTACTTTGCCAACAACAGCAAAGAAGATCGCGAGCGGTTTGCTACACTCTACATGAAGCACAGCAGGAACACAATGGATAGCTTTTATGTGTCCCAGTGGAACGCTGCAGAGGAGTTGCGCTTTGCCCTGGGCATCGGACAGTCCTTCGGAGTCATAGAGTCTTTGACTGTTGAAAAGTCTGAGAGACCACCAAAGAAGGAGAAGGATGTGATGGACTGGCTCCAAACTAATGCAGAGGAGTACGGTTTTCATGAGGTTGAGGACATCTTTGAGGAAGATTTAGACTCCGGTTCTGACTCTGAAGAATGTGCTGCTACTTTCAGCTGTACCACAGTGGTTCCGTTTTCTCCAGCTGTAGAAAACAATGTTCCTTTAGAGGATAGCAACGACCATGCCGTAGATTTCTTGTGTGAACCTACCTCAACTCCTGTTTCGTCTGTTCCATCTGAACAAACAATCGCTGGTCCAGTTCTTGAACTATCCCCTGCTCTTGCACAACTAGTTCCTAACGAACAAGCTGTTTGTATGGATGTAGATCAGACTCTAGCTGTTCCTGTTGGCACAGCTTGTTCTCCTCTTGCATTAACATTATTTCCTGATGAACCGGATTTTATTGAACACCATGCAAAACTTTCTCCAGTTTACTTTAATGAGCAAGTGGTTGCCAAACCTGTTTCTGCTTCTCCTTCTCAGCAAGTCGCTTTCTGTCCTTCAAAAGAGGTCTTTTCTGTTCCTCTGACTCCTAGCCTTGTTGCTTTTCAGCAAACATTGGCCAAACCCAGTTTGTTTCTTTCATCTGATCCAGTTTCAGCTGTTCCTGTCCAACAGGCTGGTACTGTTCTTGCAAAGCAGCTCTCACCTTATGCTGTTCAATCTGTTGGTAGCCTATTTAGCCAAAGTCTTGCCTCTACATCCAGAGGTAAATTCTTTTTGATTTTTGATTTTTGATTTTTATGCAAATCTCAACACGCTTTCAAAAATGAAAATGCCCAAATCAACTCCTTGCCCTATTGTTATTGTTAGAGCTGTAAAAAAACAAACAAAACAAAAAAACAACACAGAAGTGTGTATGTATTTGTTGCAGGACTAATTCTGTGATTGCTTAAATGTTTATACAAGTGAATGATACTAAAACTGATTATGTTTTAGAAGTAAAAGATCCAAGAAGAAAAAAATCAAGTTGGAAATGCCATCTTTCACTCAAGAACTCATCGGTAATGTAAAACCTAATTTATACAAACATATATAAACACAAACCTCTTCTTGCACAATTTCAGATGGTTAACTGTTAACAAAAACTAGCCATCATTGCTAAGTGCACTTTTAGAAAGTTGTGTCTACCCGATTTCTAATGATGAAGTTAGAAACATCACCGTTAGAAATCATGCACAGCTTGTTATCATCTCTAACACTTAGAAACTGTTGATGGTTTTTATGAATTAGAAAAATGAACATGGTTTTATTTTATTTCAGGATCAACTCAGCCAAGAACAAAGGAAAACAAAGCAGAAGTTAGCCAATGCCATTTAGGTAATCTTTCAAAAACCAGTTATTGCTATCAGTGCAAACAATAAGGTCAACAAAAAAAAAATAAATAAAAAACAGAATAAATCTTGTCTTACTTCAGAACCAAATGAATATTTGATTTAATCACTTTGTGTTATGACTTGAGTTTGTAAAATTTTAGATGAAATAGTTGAAGAGCTGAATGCTTGCCCTGGCCACAACGAATGGTTCAACACCAGAAGTTTCCACGATGTGCAGCTTTGGTGTTGGCATACATCTTGCAAGACGTGTTTACAGATGTAAGCTCAAGTTGCTCGTACAAAGATTACCTTGGCATCTTGGCAAATCATAGCAGTGACAAGCTCATTCATGTCTTGCAAAAGTACTCCTACCAAAGCCATATTAAAGACAAAATTAAAAACATGAAGCTAAAAATTCAAAAAGAGGGTAGTTTAGAAAAGTTTGTTCAATATGGCAATATCGTGAAACCATTTATGTAGTTTAGATAAGTTTGTTCAGTTTGGCAATAAAGATGGGCCTTTGTGTAGTTTGTTTTATCTATGCTTTTGCAAATATTTTTATCTGTTTCGCTAAAGACATAATAAACAAGAAGTTCTGTTAAACTGTTCTCACATTTCTTATTTAAAGATAGTTCAAACTTTTTTTTATCTTTAAAAAAAAAAAAAAGAAGTCGTTTTGTTATTCTGTGAAAACTTTTAATAGAGTTGCATTTAGAATTACTTCTGATGTTTTTAAGAGTTTGTTAAAAAGCAAAATAATATTTCCTGTGATGTTAAACTGCATAAGTGAAATTAAAAAGGAAAACTGCTCCAACCATTTTTCGGAAAAAGAAATCAAAAAGTTCCTTATTTTAAAAGATCTAGACATCCATTTCTTCTTCAGCAAAATAGCGAGGCTTTTTTATGAACTCTTACTCTCTATTTTTTCATATCTTTACACAAAGGATTTTGTTTAGATCAATGTAAACATACATAGAAGTATATTATGTTTTTTTTTTTTTTTTTGTTTTTATGCAGTCTAACTTTTGTTTCACTTCTATTTTATTTTACGTTTATCTTGTATTTTATCATGCCTTATTGGTTTTTGCGTTTTGTGATGTCAAGCTGCGTAAGCTAAACTTAAAAGGGGAAAACTACGCTAACTTTTCTTTGAAAAAATATTCAAGAAGTACCTTAAACGAAAGAGAAAGCACACGAATCTTGCCATCCAATTCTTCTTCTGCAAAGTAGCGAGGCTTTTTATGTACTTTTGCTCTCTAATTTATCTCTATTTACGCAAAGGGTTTTATTTCAATGTAAACACGTATAAAAGAATACTTTGTTAAAAATAATGTTAAAGGAGTTGCGTAAAAAAAACGTCTGAATAAAGTTTCTTTACAAAAAAAACAACTAAGAAACAAGCGCGCCTAAGAAAAACCAGATCGCGATTCACTAAGTCAAAAAACGAAAGAAACAAAGTTTAAAAGGTCTTTCTAGACAACAAATTCTATTTTTGGCAATGCAGTTTTTGTATTTATGCAACCTAACTTTTGTTTGACTTCTATTTTATTTTACGTTTACCTTGTATTTTATCTTGCCTTTTTGTGTTTTGTGATGTCAAGCTACATAATCTAAACTTAAAAGAAGGAAACTAGGCTAACTTTTCTAGTAGAATATTATGTTGTTGGTTTTGTATGCAGCCTAACTTTAGTTTCATCTATATTTTATTTTGCGTTTATCTTATATTTTATCTTGTCTTTTTGAGTTTTGTATTTTGTGATGTCAAGCTACATAATTTAAACTTAAAAGAAGAAAACTAGGCTAACTTTTCTTTGAAAAATTGTTCAAAAACTACCTTACACCGATAGAGATAGCTCACGAATTTAAAAAGTTGCATCTATTCATCTTCTTCTTCAGCAAAGTAAAGCTTTTTATGCACTTTTACTCTCTAACTTACCTATATTTGCGTAAAGGATTTTATTTAATTCAATTTAAACATAACTAGTAGAATATTATGTTGTTGGTTTTGTATGCAGCCTAACTTTAGTTTCATCTATATTTTATTTTGCGTTTATCTTATATTTTATCTTGTCTTTTTGAGTTTTATATTTTGTGATGTCAAGCTACATAAGCTAAACTTTAAAGAGGAAATTTACGCTAACCTGTCTTTGAAAAACTATTCAAAAACTACCTTTAACAAAGTAGCGAGGCTTTTTATGCGCTTTTACTCTCTAACATACCTATTTTTGCGCAAAGGATTTTATTTAATTCAATTTAAACATGCCTAGTAGATTATTATGTTGTTGGTTTTTTATGCAGCCTAACTTTAGCTACATCTATTTTTCATTTTACGTTTGTCTTATATTTTATTTTATCTTTTTGTGTTCTGTGATGTCAAGCTACATAAGCTAATGTTAAAAGAGGAAAGCTGCGCTAACCTTTCTTTGAAAAACTATTCGAAATCTATTTTTGAGATAATCTAGATTTAAAAGAGGAACACTACGCTAATTTTGCTTTGAAAAAACTCTCGAAAACTAACTTATTCGATAGAGATAGCACACAAATTTAAAAAATTGTATCTACTCATCCACTTCTTCTACAGCAAAGTACTGAGGCTTTTTATGCACTTTTATTCTCTAACATACCTATATTTGCGCAAAGGATTTTATTTAACTCAATGTAAACATACATAGAAGAGTATTGTTACCCGTTTGTTTTATGCAGCCTAACTTTAGTTTCATCTATACATTATATTGCGTTTACCTTATATTTTATCTTGCCTTTGTTAGTTTTGTGTTTTGTTATGTCAAGCTTCATAATCTAATCTTAAAAGGGGAAAACTGCGCTAACTTTTCTTTGAAAAAGTACTCAAAAAGGACCTAAATCGATATAGATAGCTCACAATTTTAAAAAGTTGCATATAGTCATCTTCTTCTTCAGCAAAGTATCGAGGCTTTTTATGGATTTTTACTCTAACTTTCCTATATTTGCGCAAAGGACATTATTTAATTCAACTTAAACATGCCTAGTAGATTATTATGTTGTTGGTTTTTTATGCAGTCTAAACTTTGTTACATCTATATTTTACGATTAACTTATATTTTATCTTGCCTTTTTGAGCTTTGTGTTCTGTGATGTCAAGCTACATAGTCTAAACATAAAAGAGGAAAACTACGCTAAACTTGCTTTGAAAAACTATTCAAAAACTACCTTTAACAAAGTAGCGAGGCTTTTCATGCACTTTTACTCTCTAACATACCTACATTTGCGCAAAGGATTTTATTTAATTCAATTTAAACATGCCTAGTAGATTATTATGTTGTTGGTTTTTTATGCAGCCTAACTTTAGTTTCATCTATATTATGTTTTAGGTTTATCATATATTTTATCTTTTCTTTTTGAGTTTTGAGTTTTGTGATGCCAAGCAACTTAAGCTAAACTTAAAAGTGGAATGCTACGCTAACCTTTCTTTGAAAATCTATTCATAAACTACCCTAGACAAAAGCTAGATTTAAAAGAGGAAAACTACACTATTTTTACTTTGAAAAAACTTTCGAAAACTACCTTAATCGATAGAGATAGCACACGATTTTAAAAAATTGCATATAGTCATCCACTACTTCTGCAGCAAAGTAGCGAGGCTCTTTATGCACTTTTTCTCACTAGTTTGCTTATATTTACGCAAAGGAATTCATTTAATTCAATCCAAACATATATAGAAGATTATTATGTTACGATTTTTTTTTCTTTTATGCAGCCTAACATTTATTTCACCTACATTTTATTTTACGATTAACTTTTATATTACCTTTCCTTTTAGTGTTTTGTGTTTTGTGATGTCAAGCTACATAAGCCAAACTTTAAAGAGGAAAACTACGCTAAGCTTTCTTTGAAAAACTATTCAAAAACTACCTTAAACAAAGTAGCGAGGCTTTTTATGCACTTTTACTCTCTAACATACCTACATTTGTGCATAGGGTTTTATTAGATTCTAGTAGGTTATTACGTTGTTGTTTTTTTATGCAGTCTAACTTTAGCTTCATCTATATTTTATTTTACGTTTATCTTATATTTTATTTTGTCTTTTTGAATTTTGTGTTTTGTGATGTCAAGCTACATAAGCTAAACTTAAAAGAGGAAAGCTACGCTAACCTTTCTTTGAAAAGCTGTTCAAAAACTACCTTAGACATAATCTAGATTTAAAAGAGAAAGACTACGCTATTTTTGCTTTGAAAAATCTTTCGAAAACTACCTTAATCGATAGAGATAGCACAGGATTTTAAAAAGTTGTATCTAGTCATCCACTTCTTTCACAGCAAAGTAGCGAGGCTTTCTATGCGCTTTTACTCTCTAACATACCTATTATTGCGCAAAGGATTTTATTTAATTCAATTTAAACATGCCTAGTAGATTATTATGTTGTTGGTTTTTTATGCTGCCTAACTTTAGCTACATCTATTTTTCATTTTACGTTTGTCTTATATTTTATTTTATCTTTTTGTGTTCTGTGATGTCAAGCTACATAAGCTAATGTTAAAAGAGGAAAGCTGCGCTAACCTTTCTTTGAAAACTATTCGAAATCTATTTTTGAGATAATCTAGATTTAAAAGAGGAACACTACGCTAATTTTGCTTTGAAAAAACTCTCGAAAACTACCTTATTCAATAGAGATAGCACACAAATTTAAAAAATTGTATCTACTCATCCACTTCTTCTTTTTATGGATTTTTACTCTCTTATTTACCCAAATTTGCGCAAAGGACTTTACTTAATTCAACTTAAACATGTCTAGTAGATTATTAAGTTGTTTGTTTTTTATGCAGCCTAACTTTAGTTTCATTTATATTTTATTTTACGTTTATCTGATACTTTATCTTGTCTTTTTGTGTGTTGTTTTGTCAAGCTACATAAGCTAAACTTAAAAGTGGAAAAGTACGCTAACCTTTCTTTGAAAATCTATTCAAAAACTGCCTTAGACATAAGCTAGATTTAAAAGAGGAAGACTACGCTATTTATGCTTTTAAAAAACTTTCGAAAAATACCTTAATCCATTGAGGTAGTGCACGAATTTACAAAGTTGTATCTAGTCATCCACTTCTTCTATAGCAAAGTAGCGAGGCTTTTTATGCACTTTTGCGTTCTAATTTATCTCTGTTTACGCATATGGTTTTTGTTTATTTCTATGTAATGATATACAAAAGAGTATTTTGTTAAAGATTATGCTGCAGGAGCTGCGTAAAAAAACTCTGGCGACCTTTCCTTAAGAAAAAAGCAACTGAAAGACATGTGCGCCTTAGAAAATTCAAATCGCGATTCACCAAATTAAAAGACGAAAAGAACGACCTTTAAAAGCTCTCACTAGACATTTGTGTTTATGATAGGCAATGCAGTTTTTGATTTTATGCAGCCTAACATTTGTTTCATCTATATCTTATTTTACGTTTATCTTATACTTTATCTTGCCTTTTTTGAGTTTAGTATTTTGTGATGTCATGCTAAATAAACTATACTTTGCTAATTTTTATTTGAAAAAATATTCAAAAACTACCTGAATTATAAGCTAGATCTAAAGGAGGAAAACTACGCTAACTTTTCTTTAAAAAAAATATTTAAAAACTACCTTAAACATAAGCTATATCCAAAAGAGGAAAACTATGCTAACTTTTCTTTAAAAAAATATTTAAAAACTACCTTAAACATAAGCTAGATCTAAAAGAGGAAAACTACGCTAACTTTTCTTTGAAAATACTCAAAAACTACCTTAAACATAAGCTAGATCTAAAAGAGGAAAACTACGCTAACTTTTCTTTTGAAAAAATACTCAAAAACTACCTTAAACATAAGCTAGATCTAAAAGAGGAAAACTACGCTAACAATTCTTTGAAAAAATATTCGAAAACTACCTTTAAACATGATTTAGATTAATAGATGAAAACTACGCTAACATTTCTTTGAAAAAACATTCAAAAACTACCTTTAAACATGATTTAAATTTAATAGATGAAAACTACGCTAACATTTCTTTGAAAAAACATTCAAAAACTACCTTTAAACATGATTTAAATTTAAAAAAGGAAAACTACGCTAACATTTCTTTGAAAAAATATTCAAAAAGTACCTTAATCGAAAGAGATAGCACACGAAATTAAAAAGTTGCATTTAGTCATCCGTTTCTTCTTCATCAAAGTAGCGAGGCGTTTATGCACTTTTTATTCTCTAAGTTATCTCTACTTACGCAAATGGCTTTTGTTTATTTCAATGTAAAACTTTTCAAAAGAGTATTTTGTTAAAGATTATGCTGCAGGGCTGTGTAAGAAAACTCTGGTGACCTTTCTTTAAGAAAAAGCAACTAAAGTAGATGTGCGCCTAAGAAAATCCAAATTGCGATTCACTAAATTAAAAGACATATACAACAAACTTTAAAAGTGAAACTATTTTTACAAGCGTATTTGGTAAAGATGAAATGTTCTTATGACATTTTAACGTTACGAAAGGGATTTTCTTCTGTTCAAATATTTATTACAATTTAAAGTGTTAAATAATGTTACAGAAACGACCTAAAACGCCTGTTGTATTAATTTAAACGAACAAAATAGATAAAAAAAAAGAAAAACTATCATTAAAAAAAAAAAAGTAAAAAAAGAAAAGAAATAGAAGTTGAGGAAAAATAAAAATAAGAACTTCTAACAAAGAGCTCTTCTTTTTATTTTTCAGATTTTAGATGCTTAATTCCTTGAATGAAAAGTTGAACTGATGACTCACTACTAAGGTTGTTCCTAGCCTTCCGTTCTCAAACTAGGCCATTCTGAGAGGCTGTTTGATTAAGTACCGTTGATAGTAGTATCGCACGTAAGAGACTTCTAAAACTCTGATTATTATTAATTCCTGGAATGAAGAGATGACTTCATACTCACTAACGAGGTTGTTCTTAGCCATCCGTTCTTAAACTAAGCAAAACAGTGAAGTTGTTTGATTAAGTATCACAGTTTGCTGATTTGCACATGCACCATTGCCGAAACTGTGATGCTTGGTTCCTTGATTGGATTGAAGAAGCTCATCACCATGCATTTTACAAGCTGTCCGTTGTTATGTTTTGCAATTCAGTGGTTCTGTTTTGCAATTCATTTTCTGTTTGTTTAAGTATCATCGATGGTGGTGTCGTGCATGCAAACTTTCCGAAACTCTGATGCTTGTTTTTCTTGAATGGAGAGATGAGCTTATACTTTAGGTGACTTTTAAAACTGCAGTAATTAGTGCCTCGAATGGAAAACAGAACTCATTCATTACAGACCAAGGTTGTTCCTGGCCATCCGTTAACATATTAGGCAACAGTACAGCGAAGCTGTTTGTTTTACAAGCTTTTGTCGTTTCGAGAAATCACTACATTAAGCATTCGATGGTGATACACGACTGATGGCCAGGTTCTGATTTTCGAATGAAAAGAAGAGTCGCATCCGACCACCGGTCGGCTTTCGACGCAAAACAGCTGTACACACTCGTCCAACGATCCAGTGACTAACTGTTGCAACGAGAAAGTTAGCTTTATTTGTCGTGCAGATTGTCCGCTTTGACGTAAAATGCTAGAAATTTGCTGAACGCTCGGTTTGCGCCGCCCAAGAGTCATTCTGTTTCTGCGTTGCCAGCGTCTGTCGGCTAAATACAACTGTAGACTCCGCGCAAGCTTTTTCACCGCAAAAGTTGTACAGAGCCACACCGAAGGCTAAAATCGACTTTAAGGTCGAAGGTTAAAATCGACCCTAGAGGTTTGAAAACGACGTCACGAAATTTTCAAGACATCATCGAAGAAAATTACGGCGGCCAGATGCAACTCTTAGTACTAACTCTACTAATCTTAGTACGTTAAGCATTCCAGTCGAGAGATCAGACGTTTTTTCGTCACCTAAGAGACCGGCCGATGCGTTTGCGACGCTGCGGAAAAAGAAAGAAGATGGCAAACCACAGGGTGTTACCGTAACAAACCTCCGTGAGTACTCCATCTCGAGTGGCTTTTGAAGAAACGTTCGTTTTAAACTCAAAGGGATGGTTGTTAAAGCTCACAAACGCCTGGTTAACGATTTTCTAACGGCAGACACCGTGTTTACAATGGATACAGACCGATTAACTGAGCCCAAAGCGCAAGATCTATCAGAAAACTCCTCTAGGTCGATGCAACGAGACGACTAGACACGTGCGTCTAAAGGCATTTTACAATTGAAGGACGCCCCTCGTGGGCCCTTTAACCTTAACACTAAACTCCTGCTTGATATCCTCGTCCCCAGGTTTCCAAACCGTAACCCCAACCCCCTCTAATCCTAACCCCCTTACCCTCTAACTCTCCCCCCTCAAAAAAACAAAAAACATAAAAAAGCAAACAAAACGAAAAAAAAACTTGCTTCCCTCCTCACTTTTAGCTCTAGGATGCAACACCTTTTTGCCGCCCTCCGCTAGAAGGGAGTAGGGAGTAACGAAAGCTTGACATCAAAGTAGCGTTTCGTATGAGATTTGTTTGCCAAAATTTGAGCGTTTTTAAAAAAGCCAAGACTTCGTCAGAGGGGTTTCTTCTTTTCTCCTAAAGCTATCGATCGATTAAAAAGCTCAAAGCAAAGAAATTCAAAACAAAATACAAAAACGGGAAGTTTTAGTTTCTGCACCACAAGCCAAGCACTAGTTCAAACTGGAGATAATAAAAGGAAATCGAATGATCTCACTTCTCAAACCACTGAGCTGCCATTGGTCGGCAGTCTCTTGTTTGGAGACCATTGAGCTGCCATTGGTTGGCTGTTTAATCGTTGCGATTGGTCGGCAGTTTTATCGTTGGAGACCATTGAGAGATATATAAAAGGAATTTTTTTTTTGAGCACAACATTAAACGTTAAATCGTTAGATGTTGTTATAAAGGCACCATTAGAATGCGATGTCCTCAAATATTTTCCTCGATATTTTAATAAGTAAACAAAAACAAAACTAAGTCTTGCAACTGGCGAAAACTTTCAATAAGCAAACAAAGCAACAACTTTCCTTTCGAGTTTTTTACATTTTAAACAAAAGACAAACAAAGAAAAAAAAAAAACAAACAAAAACAAAAACAAAAACAAAAAAACAAAACAAAAACAAAACAGAAAAGGGAGAATGAGTGAGTCGACTGATTTCGCTCAACTGTCTTAAACGAGAAGTCATAAACGTTTGCTTGTGCCAGCAAGTTGCAAATTAAGTTGTAAATGAACTGCACCGCAAAAGCTTAACCACAGTTTATTAAGCATATTAAGCCTTTGCTGACATGTTAAGACATTTTAAGCCTTTGCTATTATCATGAGGCTTTTGCTCCACGAGCCAAAAAAGTACGCTAGAGTTGACAAACTGCATCGCGGTCGAAAAGTGTAATTACGCCAACACTTTTATCCGTTTTAAGCATTTCGTTTTCGCACGAACAACAATTAAAGCAGCTCGTTGAGCTTAACGACGTTCGTATTTTTTTTCGAAGCCAAAACTTCGGCTATAAGTAGAATGAAGAGGCACTTCGAAAAACAACAAAGCTGTTCGCAGTCGATAGCAACGAGCGACAACATCTCTGCGAGTCTGGCATCAAGGTAAACAGTTTTTTTTTACATTTTCATTTGTAAGTGCCACTTTTGTGTACATTATGTATTCAAAAATTTCTTGCTGACGCTAGATTTTTCGTTTTCAATGAACAACAGTTGCAACCTCTAGTCGTTTGCTAAAACAGCTTGCTAGGACAACCAAATCAATCATATGTTGTGAAAATTTCTTTTTGTTCAACTGACTAAGGAAGATCGAGCGAACGCTTTTTTTTTTATAACTTGTTTGTATCATATTGCTATTAAGAAAACAGCGTTGTGTATACTAAACGTGACATAATTGGCAATTATCCGTAACTAAAAATAAGATAGAAATTACAAAAAATTACAAACTTGATACCATATTTTAATTACTCTAACAAAACTAGACGTCATCGCGTGAGAAAATAAATGTTCATAACACATAACCTATTTTTTTGTTTTTTTTTTCTTCTCTTTTTTCCTTTTAATCTCTTTTCTTTCGTCCAAAAAGCGTTTTGATTTTTGCCTCGCCACAAGCGATGAAATCGATAAAAAAAACCTGCTCGGACATTCTCAATTCTCAACAACAAAAGCAATCAAAGTTCTAGCTCTCGAGCACGTGCGCCGACAGGTTGATGAAACCGTTCAAATATGCTCGATCGCTAGAATTTAAAGAAAGAAACAAGCCAGAAACAAACCAAAATAAAAAAAAGCCAAAAACAAAAATGGACATCTTTAGAACGCTTAAATTTTATAAAATATTTTCCTCTGCGTTTTTAACCAGCTAAACTGTCGTAAAGTTTTTTCGGTGCAGTTCATTTAAAAAACTTAGTTTTCAACTTTTAAACGTTTTAGACTTCTCGTTTAAGGCAGTCGAAAGAAATGAGTCGACTCACTCTCTCTCTCCCTATTCGGTTTTGTTTTTGTTTATTTGTTTTTGTTTTTTCTTCGTTTGCCTTCGTTTGCCTTTGTTTGCTTTTGGAAAAGTTGTCGCCATGCGAGACTTAGTTTTTTTTTTTTTTTGCTCAAATTGAGCACAAGTGAGTTTCTAGTCTTGAAAGTGTGCAAAGTGTGGGCCAATCTGGTGGCTGGAGTGATGACACGTGAATGCTGGAAATTCCAGACTTTGAGCGGATTCAGCGTACATAGAAAGAAAATGTAGCATTCACGTGGGTCTCTCCTAAGCGTGCCATTGGTCGGTCTGCTGTCCTTAAGTACCCCCCTCCCCCCCCTCAACGTCACGTTTGCTCAACTTTCTCGGTCTTTGGCGCCCAGAGAAAGCTTGAGGAAGGATAAAAAATGGCGAGGTTTCGGTACTGCGTTTTCTGTTTTTCTTATTTGTTTTTGTTTGTTTGCTTGTTTGTTTGTTTGTTTGTTAATTTTTTTAATTTTTTTTTTTTTTTGTTTGTTTCGTTCGTTTGTTTGTTTGTTTGTTTCGTTTGCTTCGTTTGTTTTGTGATGTTTTGTTTTCCCTTCTTGATGGCACAAAACAGAAGCAAACAAGACTTTCGGTTATATTCGGTTATATTCGGTTCAATAAAAGTTTGTTGGTTTCTGCACAACAACAACAACAACCACAACAACAAAAGTCCCTCTGTCCCTCAAAAGCAGTTTCTCCTCTGTCCTAAAGAAGAGCCTCTTTGTAATCGATCTTGTCTGAATGCAGCTCTCCTTTTGCCTACAGGTTTTTATTCCAACCCTTTTGTTGTTGTTAGTGCCATGTTGTTGTTATTGTTATACTCTGTAAAAGCAGTTGTTGCTGTTGTACTTGTTTGTTGTTTCTAAAGACACTGTTGTTGCTGCTGTTAGCGCTGTTAGTAATCACCCACTTGGCTTGTATTTTTGTTTCTTGTTTTTGTTTTTTGTTTTATTTATAAACACTCTCTGAGTAAGTGATGCTGTTGCTGTTGTTGTTGTTACAGTTGCAATGAGTGTTTGTTAATGTTCCCCCACTTGGCTTGTACTTTTGTTTTCTGTTTTGTTTTTTTTTTGTTTTTGTTTTTTTTTTCTCAACACTCTCTGAGTAAGTGATGCTGTTGCTGTAGTCGTTGTTATAGTTGCAATGAGTGTTTGTTAATGTTCACCAACTTGGCTTGTTTATAATCTATTTTATTTTATCAACACTCTCTGAGTCAGTGATGGTGTTGCTGTTGCTGTTGTCGTTATTATGCTTGCAATGGGAGTTGTTACTGTTCACCCACTTTGCTTGTTTTGTTTTTATTTCTTTATTTTATCAACACCCTTTGAGCCAGTGATGCTGTTGCTGTTGTTGTTGTTATAGTTGCAATGAGTGTTGTTAATGTTCACCCACTTTGCTTGTGTTTTTGTTTTTGTTTATCAACACCCTTTGTGTCAGTGATGCTGTTGCTGTTGTTCTTATTACAGTTGCAATGAGTGTTTGTTAATGTTCACCAACTTGGCTTGTTTATAATCTATTTTGTTTTATCAACACTCTCTGAGTCAGTGATGCTGATGCTGTTGTTGTTATTGTGCTTGCAATAAGTGTTGTTAATGTTCACCCACTTTGCTTGTTTTGTTTGTGCTTTTGTTTTTGTTTATCAACACCCTTTGAGTCACTGATGCTGTTGCTGTTGGTGTTATTATAGTTGCAATGAGTGTTAATGTTCACCCACTTTGCTTGCTTTATTTGTTTGTTGCTTTTTTTTTTATCAACACCCTGCGAGTTAGTGATGCTGTTGCTGCTTTTGTCATTTTACTTGTATTTATAGTTGTTACTGTTCAGCCACTTTGCTTGTTTTTTAATCTGTTTTATTTTATCACCACTCTCTGAGTCAGTGATGATGTTGCTGATGCTGTTGTTGTTATTTTACTTGCAATGATAGCTGTTACTGTTCAGCCACTTTGCTTGTTTTGTTTGTTTGTTTGTTTGTTTTTTTTATCAATATCCTCTGAGTAAGTGATGCTGTTGCTGTTGTTGTTGTTATAGTTGCAATGAGTGTTTGTTAATGTTCCCCCCCTTGGCTTGTACTTCTGTTTTCTGTTTTGTTTTGTTTTTGTTTTTTTTGTTGTTTTTTTTCTCAACACTCTCTGAGTAAGTGATGCTGTTGCTGTAGTCGTTGTTATAGTTGCAATGAGTGTTTGTTAATGTTCACAAACTTGGCATGTTTATAATCTATTTTATTTTATCAACACTCTCTGAGTCAGTGATGCTGATGCTGTTGTTGTTATTATGCTTGCAATAAGTGTTGTTAATGTTCACCCACTCTGCTTGTTTTGTTTGTGCCTTTGTTTTTGTTTATCAACACCCTTTGAGTCACTGATGCTGTTGCTGTTGGTGTTATTATAGTTGCAATGAGTGTTAATGTTCACCCACTTTGCTTGCTTTATTTGTTTGTTGCTTTTTTTTTTATCAACACCCTGCGAGTTAGTGATGCTGTTGCTGCTTTTGTCATTTTACTTGTATTTATAGTTGTTACTGTTTAGCCACTTTGCTTGTTTTTTAATCTGTTTTATTTTATCACCACTCTCTGAGTCAGTGATGATGTTGCTGATGCTGTTGTTGTTATTTTACTTGCAATGATAGCTGTTACTGTTCAGCCACTTTGCTTGTTTTTTTTTTGTTTTTGTTTTGTTTGTTTGTTTGTTTGTTTTTTTATATATCCTCTGAGTTAGTGATGCTGTTGTTGTTATTATGCTTTCAATGAGAGCTGTTACTGTTCACCCACTTTGTTTGTTTATAATCTGTTTTATTTTATCAACACTCTCTGAGTCAGTGATGCTGATGCTGATGCTGTTGTTGTTATTATGCTTGCAGTGAGAGTTGTTACTGTTCACCCACTTTGCTTGCTTATTGTCTATTTTATTTTGTCAACACTCTCTGAGTCAGTGATGCTGATGCTGATGCTGTTGTTGTTATTATGCTTGCAATGAGAGTTGTTACTGTTCACCCAATTTGCTTGTTTTGTTTTTTTATTTGTTTTTTTGTTTGTTTTTGTTTTGCTTGTTTTTTTTTATCAATACCCTCTGAGTCAGTGATGCTGTTGCTGTTGTTGTTGTTGTTGTTATAGTTGCAATGAGTGTTTGTTAATGTTCCCCCACTTGGCTTGTACTTTTGTTTTCTTTTTTGTTATGTCAACACTCTCTGAGTCAGTGATGCTGATGCTGTTGTTATTATGCTTGCAATGAGAGTTGTTACTGTTGTAGTTATGTCTGTCATTTGTCCTTGTTAGCAAGTTCTATTTGCCCTCTCTTGCCTTTTTTCAACACAGTTTCTTTCTTTGAGTCATATGGTTGCGAGATCCTCTCAAACTCCATCTCTTTATTTATTTGTTTCTTTTTTTTTTTTTTTTTTCTCATTCTCCTTCTCATAATAGCAATCACTGCTGCCACCATGCATGTAATGCTAGTTGCTCTCATTCTTTTTCATTTGCTAGTGGAAACTTTGTTTCTTCTTGTTGCTCTCTTTTCTTTCTTTTTTCTCTTTTGCAGAGGATTCGAAAAAACACAGCTCTTCCCTGCAGTTGTAAACATTCCAGGATTCCAGGATGCAGGCAGAAGAAAAACACTCTCACTAACTGTCTTCTTTTTTTTAGCATAAACCGTTGCAAACAAACACCTGAACATGTCTTCTTCACAAGAAAACAACACTGTTGTTGCCCCTTCTCCGAACTCTAAAGCGAAAAAAAAGAAAAGAAGGCAGTCACAAGAACAGAGAGACTTAAAGCTCAAAAACAAAGTCAGGGCCGCATTAGTTGCAGCGTGTGGCTCCGTAAACAGGGTTGTACCTTTCTATGGTACCAAGAAGAGGTACGCTGTTAGCTGTCCGATGCCTTTGTGCAAACATTCCTCCACAAGCATTAAAAGACACTTGACTAAAAAAGATCCATTCTTGGACTTTGGATGAAGCTTCCATCTTTTACTCTGCAATGGTCAGGAAGTTTCAGCATGCTCGTCTCGAACGCAAGTCGGCTGTCAAAACCTTACCCCTGTTTGCAATGTTGGAAGTATTACGACCGACTGGACATACACTTGAAAGAGACTCATTTCTACGATTCCCAAGACGATCAAACAAAAGATTGCAGAGGCAAAGCGATACGACAACGACAAGCTCTATGTCCCTCAATTTATTCGACCTGCCTTCTTTGGTATTAAGCCAGTAGCTGAACAAGCGTCTGCATCAGGCTCTGCATCCTCTGCTCCTGGGCCTTCCTCCTCTTTTTCTTCTCCGGTTCTTTCCTCTGATCCTCTTTTAAGCTTGCCCTCATCAGTTGCTGGTTCGTCCGAGGCTCCTTCTGCAAACCAATGCACCTCTGTAGAAAACAAAGAGCTGAACACCGAATCCGTCCTAGACTCTGATTTTAATTCCTTAAAGCACTTGGTTTCCAACTCCTCCGTCTTGACAGAAGATAAGAGACTCTTGTTTCAGCTGGACAAAGATGCTTTTCACTTTTATTACCAGTCGCAGATGAGCTCTTCAGAGATTTTGAAAAGTGGCTTGTGGTAGCCAACAACAACACTTTGTCACAAGCAAAGATCTACAAAAATGCAGTTGTTGAAATATTGACATGTTGTGACAGCACGCTGACGCTGCACCCGAACGCTCTCACCAATTCCAACGTTTTGGAGGATAGATACTTTTCCATGCACTTTAAAAACATTCAGCTCAATTCCAAGCTGAGTGAACTTGACCAAACAAAAGCCATGTCTTGTCACACGTTGTACAACCGCCTTGTCTACCTTTGTCTCCTGTTTCGTTTCAGTGAAGCCAGGAATGTCTATTTCGGACTTTCTCATGAGGCCATCCGACGTTTGCGCTGCAAGGTGGAGGAGTTACAAAAAGTGCTGAGGCCCTTTCGTTCTTTGAGGAGGAGCCTTGTGAAAAGCAAAAAATGCATCAACATCATCAATGTCAGTTTGCTGAACGAATATGGCAAGTCTGCATACGTAAGACAGTTAGTGGAATCGATTAGAAAGCCGTCTCTTACACCGACTAGAGACAATGCTGTGTCTCTACGAAACCATCTTCTGCTCTCTGTCACTGTAATTAACAGTTTTTAAGAAAATCTAACATTGCTCTTTTAAACATTAGAGACTACATGGCTGCTGAGAAGAGTGAGTGTGGATATTGCATTGTGCAAGAGCGCTACAAAACAGCATACAAGTACGGAGCCAAAAACATTCTAGTGCCGAACGACTTGAAAGTGTTGATCGATATTTATTTGCTGAGATACAGAGACCTTCTTGTCAACGACTCTCACTACATGGCTGCAGACACCAAGACTGTTTTGGAGTTGAGCGACTGCTACAGGCCCCTTTTTCCATCGATGAGACCCAACAAAGACGAATGTGTGACACTCGGTGCAACTAGAGTGCCTGTTTACCAGATGGGTTCCTCTGCTATCTCCTCTTGCCTGACGTCCTGCTTCAGAAAAGCCAAGTAAACATTCCCATGAAGCGTCTTACTCCCACTTGCATTCGCGGTTCGATAGCCACTTACTTTGCCAACAACAGCAAAGAAGATCGCGAGCGGTTTGCTACACTCTACATGAAGCACAGCAGGAACACAATGGATAGCTTTTATGTGTCCCAGTGGAACGCTGCAGAGGAGTTGCGCTTTGCCCTGGGCATCGGACAGTCCTTCGGAGTCATAGAGTCTTTGACTGTTGAAAAGTCTGAGAGACCACCAAAGAAGGAGAAGGATGTGATGGACTGGCTCCAAACTAATGCAGAGGAGTACGGTTTTCATGAGGTTGAGGACATCTTTGAGGAAGATTTAGACTCCGGTTCTGACTCTGAAGAATGTGCTGCTACTTTCAGCTGTACCACAGTGGTTCCGTTTTCTCCAGCTGTAGAAAACAATGTTCCTTTAGAGGATAGCAACGACCATGCCGTAGATTTCTTGTGTGAACCTACCTCAACTCCTGTTTCGTCTGTTCCATCTGAACAAACAATCGCTGGTCCAGTTCTTGAACTATCCCCTGCTCTTGCACAACTAGTTCCTAACGAACAAGCTGTTTGTATGGATGTAGATCAGACTCTAGCTGTTCCTGTTGGCACAGCTTGTTCTCCTCTTGCATTAACATTATTTCCTGATGAACCGGATTTTATTGAACACCATGCAAAACTTTCTCCAGTTTACTTTAATGAGCAAGTGGTTGCCAAACCTGTTTTCTGCTTCTCCTTCTCAGCAAGTCGCTTTCTGTCCTTCAAAAGAGGTCTTTTCTGTTCCTCTGACTCCTAGCCTTGTTGCTTTTCAGCAAACATTGGCCAAACCCAGTTTGTTTCTTTCATCTGATCCAGTTTCAGCTGTTCCTGTCCAACAGGCTGGTACTGTTCTTGCAAAGCAGCTCTCACCTTATGCTGTTCAATCTGTTGGTAGCCTATTTAGCCAAAGTCTTGCCTCTACATCCTGAGGTAAATTCTTTTTGATTTTTGATTTTTGATTTTTATGCAAATCTCAACACGCTTTCAAAAAATGAAAATGCCCAAATTCAACTCCTTGCCCTATTGTTATTGTTAGAGCTGTAAAAAAAACAAAACAAAACAAAAAAACAACACAGAAGTGTGTATGTATTTGTTGCAGGACTAATTCTGTGATTGCTTAAATGTTTATACAAGTGAATGATACTAAAACTGATTATGTTTTAGAAGTAAAAGATCCAAGAAGAAAAAAAATCAAGTTGGAAATGCCATCTTTCACTCAAGAACTCATCGGTAATGTAAAACCTAATTTATACAAAGATATATAAACACAAACCTCTTCTTGCACAATTTCAGATGGTTAACTGTTAACAAAAACTAGCCATCATTGCTAAGTGCACTTTTAGAAAGTTGTGTCTACCCGATTTCTAATGATGAAGTTAGAAACATCACCGTTAGAAATCATGCACAGCTTGTTATCATCTCTAACACTTAGAAACTGTTGATGGTTTTTATGAATTAGAAAAATGAACATGGTTTTATTTTATTTCAGGATCAACTCAGCCAAGAACAAAGGAAAACAAAGCAGAAGTTAGCCAATGCATTTAGGTAATCTTTTCAAAACAGTTATTGCTATCAGTGCAAACAATAAGGTCAACAAAAAAAAATAAATAAAAAAACAGAATAAATCTTGTCTTACTTCAGAACCAAATGAATATTTGATTTAATCACTTTGTGTTATGACTTGAGTTTGTAAAATTTTAGATGAAATAGTTGAAGAGCTGAATGCTTGCCCTGGCCACAACGAATGGTTCAACACCAGAAGTTTTCCACGATGTGCAGCTTTGGTGTTGGCATACATCTTGCAAGACGTGTTTACAGATGTAAGCTCAAGTTGCTCGTACAAAGATTACCTTGGCATCTTGGCAAATCATAGCAGTGACAAGCTCATTCATGTCTTGCAAAAGTACTCCTACCAAAGCCATATTAAAGACAAAATTAAAAACATGAAGCTAAAAATTCAAAAAGAGGGTAGTTTAGAAAAGTTTGTTCAATATGGCAATATCGTGAAACCATTTATGTAGTTTAGATAAGTTTGTTCAGTTTGGCAATAAAGATGGGCCTTTTGTGTAGTTTGTTTTATCTATGCTTTTGCAAATATTTTTATCTGTTTCGCTAAAGACATAATAAACAAGAAGTTCTGTTAAACTGTTCTCACATTTCTTATTTAAAGATAGTTCAAACTTTTTTTTATCTTTAAAAAAAAAAAAAGAAGTCGTTTTGTTATTCTGTGAAAACTTTTAATAGAGTTGCATTTAGAATTACTTCTGATGTTTTTAAGAGTTTGTTAAAAAGCAAAATAATATTTCCTGTGATGTTAAACTGCATAAGTGAAATTTAAAAAAGGAAAACTGCTCCAACCATTTTTTCGGAAAAAGAAATCAAAAAGTTCCTTATTTTAAAAGATCTAGACATCCATTTCTTCTTCAGCAAAATAGCGAGGCTTTTTTATGAACTCTTACTCTCTATTTTTCATATATTTACACAAAGGATTTTATTTAGTTCAATGTAAACATACATAGAAGTATATTATGTTTTTTTTTTTTTTTTTTTGTTTTTATGCAGTCTAACTTTTGTTTCACTTCTATTTTATTTTACGTTTATCTTGTATTTTATCATGCCTTATTGGTTTTTGCGTTTTGTGATGTCAAGCTGCGTAAGCTAAACTTAAAAGGGGAAAACTACGCTAACTTTTCTTTGAAAAAATATTCAAGAAGTACCTTAAACGAAAGAGAAAGCACACGAATCTTGCCATCCAATTCTTCTTCTGCAAAGTAGCGAGGCTTTTTATGTACTTTTGCTCTCTAATTTATCTCTATTTACGCAAAGGGTTTTTATTTCAATGTAAACACGTATAAAAGAATACTTTGTTAAAAATAATGTTAAAGGAGTTGCGTAAAAAAAACGTCTGAATAAAGTTTCTTTACAAAAAAAACAACTAAGAAACAAGCGCGCCTAAGAAAAACAGATCGCGATTCACTAAGTCAAAAAACGAAAGAAACAAAGTTTAAAAGGTCTTTCTAGACAACAAATTCTATTTTTGGCAATGCAGTTTTTGTATTTATGCAACCTAACTTTTGTTTGACCTTCTATTTTATTTTACGTTTACCTTGTATTTTATCTTGCCTTTTTGTGTTTTGTGATGTCAAGCTACATAATCTAAACTTAAAAGAAGGAAACTAGGCTAACTTTTCTAGTAGAATATTATGTTGTTGGTTTTGTATGCAGCCTAACTTTAGTTTCATCTATATTTTATTTTGCGTTTATCTTATATTTTATCTTGTCTTTTTGAGTTTTGTATTTTGTGATGTCAAGCTACATAATTTAAACTTAAAAGAAGAAAACTAGGCTAACTTTTCTTTGAAAAATTGTTCAAAAACTACCTTACACCGATAGAGATAGCTCACGAATTTAAAAAGTTGCATCTATTCATCTTCTTCTTCAGCAAAGTAAAGCTTTTTATGCACTTTTACTCTCTAACTTACCTATATTTGCGTAAAGGATTTTATTTAATTCAATTTAAACATAACTAGTAGAATATTATGTTGTTGGTTTTGTATGCAGCCTAACTTTAGTTTCATCTATATTTTATTTTGCGTTTATCTTATATTTTATCTTGTCTTTTTGAGTTTTATATTTTGTGATGTCAAGCTACATAAGCTAAACTTTAAAGAGGAAATTTACGCTAACCTGTCTTTGAAAAACTATTCAAAAACTACCTTTAACAAAGTAGCGAGGCTTTTTATGCGCTTTTACTCTCTAACATACCTATTTTTGCGCAAAGGATTTTATTTAATTCAATTTAAACATGCCTAGTAGATTATTATGTTGTTGGTTTTTTATGCAGCCTAACTTTAGCTACATCTATTTTTCATTTTACGTTTGTCTTATATTTTATTTTATCTTTTTGTGTTCTGTGATGTCAAGCTACATAAGCTAATGTTAAAAGAGGAAAGCTGCGCTAACCTTTCTTTGAAAAACTATTCGAAATCTATTTTTGAGATAATCTAGATTTAAAAGAGGAACACTACGCTAATTTTGCTTTGAAAAAACTCTCGAAAACTAACTTATTCGATAGAGATAGCACACAAATTTAAAAAATTGTATCTACTCATCCACTTCTTCTACAGCAAAGTACTGAGGCTTTTTATGCACTTTTATTCTCTAACATACCTATATTTGCGCAAAGGATTTTATTTAACTCAATGTAAACATACATAGAAGAGTATTGTTACCCGTTTGTTTTATGCAGCCTAACTTTAGTTTCTTCTATACATTATATTGCGTTTACCTTATATTTTATCTTGCCTTTGTTAGTTTTGTGTTTTGTTATGTCAAGCTTCATAATCTAATCTTAAAAGGGGAAAACTGCGCTAACTTTTCTTTGAAAAAGTACTCAAAAAGGACCTAAATCGATATAGATAGCTCACAATTTTAAAAAGTTGCATATAGTCATCTTCTTCTTCAGCAAAGTATCGAGGCTTTTTATGGATTTTTACTCTAACTTTCCTATATTTGCGCAAAGGACATTATTTAATTCAACTTAAACATGCCTAGTAGATTATTATGTTGTTGGTTTTTTATGCAGTCTAAACTTTGTTACATCTATATTTTACGATTAACTTATATTTTATCTTGCCTTTTTGAGCTTTGTGTTCTGTGATGTCAAGCTACATAGTCTAAACATAAAAGAGGAAAACTACGCTAAACTTGCTTTGAAAAACTATTCAAAAACTACCTTTAACAAAGTAGCGAGGCTTTTCATGCACTTTTACTCTCTAACATACCTACATTTGCGCAAAGGATTTTATTTAATTCAATTTAAACATGCCTAGTAGATTATTATGTTGTTGGTTTTTTATGCAGCCTAACTTTAGTTTCATCTATATTATGTTTTAGGTTTATCATATATTTTATCTTTTCTTTTTGAGTTTTGAGTTTTGTGATGCCAAGCAACTTAAGCTAAACTTAAAAGTGGAATGCTACGCTAACCTTTCTTTGAAAATCTATTCATAAACTACCCTAGACAAAAGCTAGATTTAAAAGAGGAAAACTACACTATTTTTACTTTGAAAAAACTTTCGAAAACTACCTTAATCGATAGAGATAGCACACGATTTTAAAAAATTGCATATAGTCATCCACTACTTCTGCAGCAAAGTAGCGAGGCTCTTTATGCACTTTTTCTCACTAGTTTGCTTATATTTACGCAAAGGAATTCATTTAATTCAATCCAAACATATATAGAAGATTATTATGTTACGATTTTTTTTTTCTTTTATGCAGCCTAACATTTATTTCACCTACATTTTATTTTACGATTAACTTTTATATTACCTTTCCTTTTAGTGTTTTGTGTTTTGTGATGTCAAGCTACATAAGCCAAACTTTAAAGAGGAAAACTACGCTAAGCTTTCTTTGAAAAACTATTCAAAAACTACCTTAAACAAAGTAGCGAGGCTTTTTATGCACTTTTACTCTCTAACATACCTACATTTGTGCATAGGGTTTTATTAGATTCTAGTAGGTTATTACGTTGTTGTTTTTTTATGCAGTCTAACTTTAGCTTCATCTATATTTTATTTTACGTTTATCTTATATTTTATTTTGTCTTTTTGAATTTTGTGTTTTGTGATGTCAAGCTACATAAGCTAAACTTAAAAGAGGAAAGCTACGCTAACCTTTCTTTGAAAAGCTGTTCAAAAACTACCTTAGACATAATCTAGATTTAAAAGAGAAAGACTACGCTATTTTTGCTTTGAAAAATCTTTCGAAAACTACCTTAATCGATAGAGATAGCACAGGATTTTAAAAAGTTGTATCTAGTCATCCACTTCTTTCACAGCAAAGTAGCGAGGCTTTCTATGCGCTTTTACTCTCTAACATACCTATTTTTGCGCAAAGGATTTTATTTAATTCAATTTAAACATGCCTAGTAGATTATTATGTTGTTGGTTTTTTATGCTGCCTAACTTTAGCTACATCTATTTTTCATTTTACGTTTGTCTTATATTTTATTTTATCTTTTTGTGTTCTGTGATGTCAAGCTACATAAGCTAATGTTAAAAGAGGAAAGCTGCGCTAACCTTTCTTTGAAAAACTATTCGAAATCTATTTTTGAGATAATCTAGATTTAAAAGAGGAACACTACGCTAATTTTGCTTTGAAAAAACTCTCGAAAACTACCTTATTCAATAGAGATAGCACACAAATTTAAAAAATTGTATCTACTCATCCACTTCTTCTTTTTATGGATTTTTACTCTCTTATTTACCCAAATTTGCGCAAAGGACTTTACTTAATTCAACTTAAACATGTCTAGTAGATTATTAAGTTGTTTGTTTTTTATGCAGCCTAACTTTAGTTTCATTTATATTTTATTTTACGTTTATCTGATACTTTATCTTGTCTTTTTGTGTGTTGTTTTGTCAAGCTACATAAGCTAAACTTAAAAGTGGAAAAGTACGCTAACCTTTCTTTGAAAATCTATTCAAAAACTGCCTTAGACATAAGCTAGATTTAAAAGAGGAAGACTACGCTATTTATGCTTTTAAAAAACTTTCGAAAAATACCTTAATCCATTGAGGTAGTGCACGAATTTACAAAGTTGTATCTAGTCATCCACTTCTTCTATAGCAAAGTAGCGAGGCTTTTTATGCACTTTTGCGTTCTAATTTATCTCTGTTTACGCATATGGTTTTTGTTTATTTCTATGTAATGATATACAAAAGAGTATTTTGTTAAAGATTATGCTGCAGGAGCTGCGTAAAAAAACTCTGGCGACCTTTCCTTAAGAAAAAAGCAACTGAAAGACATGTGCGCCTTAGAAAATTCAAATCGCGATTCACCAAATTAAAAGACGAAAAGAACGACCTTTAAAAGCTCTCACTAGACATTTGTGTTTATGATAGGCAATGCAGTTTTTGATTTTATGCAGCCTAACATTTGTTTCATCTATATCTTATTTTACGTTTATCTTATACTTTATCTTGCCTTTTTGAGTTTAGTATTTTGTGATGTCATGCTAAATAAACTATACTTTGCTAATTTTTATTTGAAAAAATATTCAAAAACTACCTGAATTATAAGCTAGATCTAAAGGAGGAAAACTACGCTAACTTTTCTTTAAAAAAAATATTTAAAAACTACCTTAAACATAAGCTATATCCAAAAGAGGAAAACTATGCTAACTTTTCTTTAAAAAAATATTTAAAAACTACCTTAAACATAAGCTAGATCTAAAAGAGGAAAACTACGCTAACTTTTCTTTGAAAAAATACTCAAAAACTACCTTAAACATAAGCTAGATCTAAAAGAGGAAAACTACGCTAACTTTTCTTTGAAAAAATACTCAAAAACTACCTTAAACATAAGCTAGATCTAAAAGAGGAAAACTACGCTAACAATTCTTTGAAAAAATATTCGAAAACTACCTTTAAACATGATTTAGATTTAATAGATGAAAACTACGCTAACATTTCTTTGAAAAAACATTCAAAAACTACCTTTAAACATGATTTAAATTTAATAGATGAAAACTACGCTAACATTTCTTTGAAAAAACATTCAAAAACTACCTTTAAACATGATTTAAATTTAAAAAAGGAAAACTACGCTAACATTTCTTTGAAAAAATATTCAAAAAGTACCTTAATCGAAAGAGATAGCACACGAAATTAAAAAGTTGCATTTAGTCATCCGTTTCTTCTTCATCAAAGTAGCGAGGCGTTTATGCACTTTTTATTCTCTAAGTTATCTCTACTTACGCAAATGGCTTTTGTTTATTTCAATGTAAAACTTTTCAAAAGAGTATTTTGTTAAAGATTATGCTGCAGGGGCTGTGTAAGAAAACTCTGGTGACCTTTCTTTAAGAAAAAGCAACTAAAGTAGATGTGCGCCTAAGAAAATCCAAATTGCGATTCACTAAATTAAAAGACATATACAACAAACTTTAAAAGTGAAACTATTTTTACAAGCGTATTTGGTAAAGATGAAATGTTCTTATGACATTTTAACGTTACGAAAGGGATTTTCTTCTGTTCAAATATTTATTACAATTTAAAGTGTTAAATAATGTTACAGAAACGACCTAAAACGCCTGTTGTATTAATTTAAACGAACAAAATAGATAAAAAAAAAGAAAAACTATCATTAAAAAAAAAAAAGTAAAAAAAGAAAAGAAATAGAAGTTGAGGAAAAATAAAAATAAGAACTTCTAACAAAGAGCTCTTCTTTTTATTTTTCAGATTTTAGATGCTTAATTCCTTGAATGAAAAGTTGAACTGATGACTCACTACTAAGGTTGTTCCTAGCCTTCCGTTCTCAAACTAGGCCATTCTGAGAGGCTGTTTGATTAAGTACCGTTGATAGTAGTATCGCACGTAAGAGACTTCTAAAACTCTGATTATTAATTCCTGGAATGAAGAGATGACTTCATACTCACTAACGAGGTTGTTCTTAGCCATCCGTTCTTAAACTAAGCAAAACAGTGAAGTTGTTTGATTAAGTATCACAGTTTGCTGATTTGCACATGCACCATTGCCGAAACTGTGATGCTTGGTTCCTTGATTGGATTGAAGAAGCTCATCACCATGCATTTTACAAGCTGTCCGTTGTTATGTTTTGCAATTCAGTGGTTCTGTTTTGCAATTCATTTTCTGTTTGTTTAAGTATCATCGATGGTGGTGTCGTGCATGCAAACTTTCCGAAACTCTGATGCTTGTTTTTCTTGAATGGAGAGATGAGCTTATACTTTAGGTGACTTTTAAAACTGCAGTAATTAGTGCCTCGAATGGAAAAACGAACTCATTCATTACAGACCAAGGTTGTTCCTGGCCATCCGTTAACATATTAGGCAACAGTACAGCGAAGCTGTTTGTTTTACAAGCTTTTGTCGTTTCGAGAAATCACTACATTAAGCATTCGATGGTGATACACGACTGATGGCCAGGTTCTGATTTTCGAATGAAAAGAAGAGTCGCATCCGACCACCGGTCGGCTTTCGACGCAAAACAGCTGTACACACTCGTCCAACGATCCAGTGACTAACTGTTGCAACGAGAAAGTTAGCTTTATTTGTCGTGCAGATTGTCCGCTTTGACGTAAAATGCTAGAAATTTGCTGAACGCTCGGTTTGCGCCGCCCAAGAGTCATTCTGTTTCTGCGTTGCCAGCGTCTGTCGGCTAAATACAACTGTAGACTCCGCGCAAGCTTTTTCACCGCAAAAGTTGTACAGAGCCACACCGAAGGCTAAAATCGACTTTAAGGTCGAAGGTTAAAATCGACCCTAGAGGTTTGAAAACGACGTCACGAAATTTTCAAGACATCATCGAAGAAAATTACGGCGGCCAGATGCAACTCTTAGTACTAACTCTACTAATCTTAGTACGTTAAGCATTCCAGTCGAGAGATCAGACGTTTTTTCGTCACCTAAGAGACCGGCCGATGCGTTTGCGACGCTGCGGAAAGAAAGAAGATGGCAAACCACAGGGTTGTTACCGTAACAAACCTCCGTGAGTACCTCCATCTCGAATGGCTTTTGGGGAAACGTTCGTTTTAAACTCAAAGGGATGGTTGTTAAAGCTCACAAAAGCCTGGTTAACGATTTTCTAACGGCAGAGACCGTGTTTACAATGGATGCAGGCCGTTTGCCCGAGCCCAAAGCGCAAGACCTTTCGGAGAACTCCTCTAGGTCGATGCAACGAAACTACTAGACGCGTGCACCTAGCGGCACGTTACAACCGAAGGACGCCCCTCGTGGACACTAAACTCCTGCTTGATATCCTCGTCCCCAGGTTTCCAAACCGTAACCCCAACCCCCTCTAATCCTAACCCCCTTACCCTCTAACTCTCCCCCCTCAAAAAAACAAAAAACATAAAAAAGCAAACAAAACGAAAAAAAAACTTGCTTCCCTCCTCACTTTTAGCTCTAGGATGCAACACCTTTTTGCCGCCCTCCGCTAGAAGGGAGTAGGGAGTAACGAAAGCTTGACATCAAAGTAGCGTTTCGTATGAGATTTGTTTGCCAAAATTTGAGCGTTTTTAAAAAAGCCAAGACTTCGTCAGAGGGGTTTCTTCTTTTCTCCTAAAGCTATCGATCGATTAAAAAGCTCAAAGCAAAGAAATTCAAAACAAAATACAAAAACGGGAAGTTTTAGTTTCTGCACCACAAGCCAAGCACTAGTTCAAACTGGAGATAATAAAAGGAAATCGAATGATCTCACTTCTCAAACCACTGAGCTGCCATTGGTCGGCAGTCTCTTGTTTGGAGACCATTGAGCTGCCATTGGTTGGCTGTTTAATCGTTGCGATTGGTCGGCAGTTTTATCGTTGGAGACCATTGAGAGATATAAAAGGAATTTTTTTTTTGAGCACAACATTAAACGTTAAATCGTTAGATGTTGTTATAAAGGCACCATTAGAATGCGATGTCCTCAAATATTTTCCTCGATATTTTAATAAGTAAACAAAAACAAAACTAAGTCTTGCAACTGGCGAAAACTTTCAATAAGCAAACAAAGCAACAACTTTCCTTTCGAGTTTTTTACATTTTAAACAAAAGACAAACAAAGAAAAAAAAAAAAACAAACAAAAACAAAAACAAAAACAAAAAAACAAAACAAAAACAAAACAGAAAAGGGAGAATGAGTGAGTCGACTGATTTCGCTCAACTGTCTTAAACGAGAAGTCATAAACGTTTGCTTGTGCCAGCAAGTTGCAAATTAAGTTGTAAATGAACTGCACCGCAAAAGCTTAACCACAGTTTATTAAGCATATTAAGCCTTTGCTGACATGTTAAGACATTTTAAGCCTTTGCTATTATCATGAGGCTTTTGCTCCACGAGCCAAAAAAGTACGCTAGAGTTGACAAACTGCATCGCGGTCGAAAAGTGTAATTACGCCAACACTTTTATCCGTTTTAAGCATTTCGTTTTCGCACGAACAACAATTAAAGCAGCTCGTTGAGCTTAACGACGTTCGTATTTTTTTTCGAAGCCAAAACTTCGGCTATAAGTAGAATGAAGAGGCACTTCGAAAAACAACAAAGCTGTTCGCAGTCGATAGCAACGAGCGACAACATCTCTGCGAGTCTGGCATCAAGGTAAACAGTTTTTTTTTACATTTTCATTTGTAAGTGCCACTTTTGTGTACATTATGTATTCAAAAATTTCTTGCTGACGCTAGATTTTTCGTTTTCAATGAACAACAGTTGCAACCTCTAGTCGTTTGCTAAAACAGCTTGCTAGGACAACCAAATCAATCATATGTTGTGAAAATTTCTTTTTGTTCAACTGACTAAGGAAGATCGAGCGAACGCTTTTTTTTTTATAACTTGTTTGTATCATATTGCTATTAAGAAAACAGCGTTGTGTATACTAAACGTGACATAATTGGCAATTATCCGTAACTAAAAATAAGATAGAAATTACAAACTTGATACCATATTTTAATTACTCTAACAAAACTAGACGTCATCGCGTGAGAAAATAAATGTTCATAACACATAACCTATTTTTTTGTTTTTTTTTCTTCTCTTTTTTCCTTTTAATCTCTTTTCTTTCGTCCAAAAAGCGTTTTGATTTTTGCCTCGCCACAAGCGATGAAATCGATAAAAAAACCTGCTCGGACATTCTCAATTCTCAACAACAAAAGCAATCAAAGTTCTAGCTCTCGAGCACGTGCGCCGACAGGTTGATGAAACCGTTCAAATATGCTCGATCGCTAGAATTTAAAGAAAGAAACAAGCCAGAAACAAACCAAAATAAAAAAAACAAAAACAAAAATGGACATCTTTAGAACGCTTAAATTTTATAAAATATTTTCCTCTGCGTTTTTAACCAGCTAAACTGTCGTAAAGTTTTTTCGGTGCAGTTCATTTAAAAAACTTAGTTTTCAACTTTTAAACGTTTTAGACTTCTCGTTTAAGGCAGTCGAAAGAAATGAGTCGACTCACTCTCTCTCTCCCTATTCGGTTTTGTTTTTGTTTATTTGTTTTTGTTTTTTCTTCGTTTGCCTTCGTTTGCCTTTGTTTGCTTTTGGAAAAGTTGTCGCCATGCGAGACTTAGTTTTTTTTTTTTTTTTGCTCAAATTGAGCACAAGTGAGTTTCTAGTCTTGAAAGTGTGCAAAGTGTGGGCCAATCTGGTGGCTGGAGTGATGACACGTGAATGCTGGAAATTCCAGACTTTGAGCGGATTCAGCGTACATAGAAAGAAAATGTAGCATTCACGTGGGTCTCTCCTAAGCGTGCCATTGGTCGGTCTGCTGTCCTTAAGTACCCCCCTCCCCCCCCTCAACGTCACGTTTGCTCAACTTTCTCGGTCTTTGGCGCCAGAGAAAGCTTGAGGAAGGATAAAAAATGGCGAGGTTTCGGTACTGCGTTTTCTGTTTTTCTTATTTGTTTTTGTTTGTTTGCTTGTTTGTTTGTTTGTTTGTTTGTTAATTTTTTTAATTTTTTTTTTTTTTGTTTGTTTGTTTCGTTCGTTTGTTTGTTTGTTTGTTTCGTTTGCTTCGTTTGTTTTGTGATGTTTTGTTTTCCCTTCTTGATGGCACAAAACAGAAGCAAACAAGACTTTCGGTTATATTCGGTTATATTCGGTTCAATAAAAGTTTGTTGGTTTCTGCACAACAACAACAACAACCACAACAACAAAAGTCCCTCTGTCCCTCAAAAGCAGTTTCTCCTCTGTCCTAAAGAAGAGCCTCTTTGTAATCGATCTTGTCTGAATGCAGCTCTCCTTTTGCCTACAGGTTTTTATTCCAACCCTTTTGTTGTTGTTAGTGCCATGTTGTTGTTATTGTTATACTCTGTAAAAGCAGTTGTTGCTGTTGTACTTGTTTGTTGTTTCTAAAGACACTGTTGTTGCTGCTGTTAGCGCTGTTAGTAATCACCCACTTGGCTTGTATTTTTGTTTCTTGTTTTTGTTTTTTGTTTTATTTATAAACACTCTCTGAGTAAGTGATGCTGTTGCTGTTGTTGTTGTTACAGTTGCAATGAGTGTTTGTTAATGTTCCCCCACTTGGCTTGTACTTTTGTTTTCTGTTTTGTTTTGTTTTTTTTTTGTTTTGTTTTTTTTTTCTCAACACTCTCTGAGTAAGTGATGCTGTTGCTGTAGTCGTTGTTATAGTTGCAATGAGTGTTTGTTAATGTTCACCAACTTGGCTTGTTTATAATCTATTTTATTTTATCAACACTCTCTGAGTCAGTGATGGTGTTGCTGTTGCTGTTGTCGTTATTATGCTTGCAATGGGAGTTGTTACTGTTCACCCACTTTGCTTGTTTTGTTTTTATTTCTTTATTTTATCAACACCCTTTGAGCCAGTGATGCTGTTGCTGTTGTTGTTGTTATAGTTGCAATGAGTGTTGTTAATGTTCACCCACTTTGCTTGTGTTTTTGTTTTTGTTTATCAACACCCTTTGTGTCAGTGATGCTGTTGCTGTTGTTCTTATTACAGTTGCAATGAGTGTTTGTTAATGTTCACCAACTTGGCTTGTTTATAATCTATTTTGTTTTATCAACACTCTCTGAGTCAGTGATGCTGATGCTGTTGTTGTTATTGTGCTTGCAATAAGTGTTGCTAATGTTCACCCACTTTGCTTGTTTTGTTTGTGCTTTTGTTTTTGTTTATCAACACCCTTTGAGTCACTGATGCTGTTGCTGTTGGTGTTATTATAGTTGCAATGAGTGTTAATGTTCACCCACTTTGCTTGCTTTGTTTGTTTGTTGCTTTTTTTTTTTATCAACACCCTGCGAGTTAGTGATGCTGTTGCTGCTTTTGTCATTTTACTTGTATTTATAGTTGTTACTGTTCAGCCACTTTGCTTGTTTTTTAATCTGTTTTATTTTATCACCACTCTCTGAGTCAGTGATGATGTTGCTGATGCTGTTGTTGTTATTTTACTTGCAATGATAGCTGTTACTGTTCAGCCACTTTGCTTGTTTTGTTTGTTTGTTTGTTTGTTTTTTTTATCAATATCCTCTGAGTAAGTGATGCTGTTGCTGTTGTTGTTGTTATAGTTGCAATGAGTGTTTGTTAATGTTCCCCCCCTTGGCTTGTACTTCTGTTTTCTGTTTTGTTTTGTTTTTGTTTTTTTTGTTGTTTTTTTTCTCAACACTCTCTGAGTAAGTGATGCTGTTGCTGTAGTCGTTGTTATAGTTGCAATGAGTGTTTGTTAATGTTCACAAACTTGGCATGTTTATAATCTATTTTATTTTATCAACACTCTCTGAGTCAGTGATGCTGATGCTGTTGTTGTTATTATGCTTGCAATAAGTGTTGTTAATGTTCACCCACTCTGCTTGTTTTGTTTGTGCCTTTGTTTTTGTTTATCAACACCCTTTGAGTCACTGATGCTGTTGCTGTTGGTGTTATTATAGTTGCAATGAGTGTTAATGTTCACCCACTTTGCTTGCTTTATTTGTTTGTTGCTTTTTTTTTTATCAACACCCTGCGAGTTAGTGATGCTGTTGCTGCTTTTGTCATTTTACTTGTATTTATAGTTGTTACTGTTTAGCCACTTTGCTTGTTTTTTAATCTGTTTTATTTTATCACCACTCTCTGAGTCAGTGATGATGTTGCTGATGCTGTTGTTGTTATTTTACTTGCAATGATAGCTGTTACTGTTCAGCCACTTTGCTTGTTTTTTTTTGTTTTTGTTTTTGTTTGTTTGTTTGTTTGTTTTTTTATATATCCTCTGAGTTAGTGATGCTGTTGTTGTTATTATGCTTTCAATGAGAGCTGTTACTGTTCACCCACTTTGTTTGTTTATAATCTGTTTTATTTTATCAACACTCTCTGAGTCAGTGATGCTGATGCTGATGCTGTTGTTGTTATTATGCTTGCAGTGAGAGTTGTTACTGTTCACCCACTTTGCTTGCTTATTGTCTATTTTATTTTGTCAACACTCTCTGAGTCAGTGATGCTGATGCTGATGCTGTTGTTGTTATTATGCTTGCAATGAGAGTTGTTACTGTTCACCCAATTTGCTTGTTTTGTTTTTTTATTTGTTTTTTTGTTTGTTTTTGTTTTGCTTGTTTTTTTTTATCAATACCCTCTGAGTCAGTGATGCTGTTGCTGTTGTTGTTGTTGTTGTTATAGTTGCAATGAGTGTTTGTTAATGTTCCCCCACTTGGCTTGTACTTTTGTTTTCTTTTTTGTTATGTCAACACTCTCTGAGTCAGTGATGCTGATGCTGTTGTTATTATGCTTGCAATGAGAGTTGTTACTGTTGTAGTTATGTCTGTCATTTGTCCTTGTTAGCAAGTTCTATTTGCCCTCTCTTGCCTTTTTTCAACACAGTTTCTTTCTTTGAGTCATATGGTTGCGAGATCCTCTCAAACTCCATCTCTTTATTTATTTGTTTCTTTTTTTTTTTTTTTTTTCTCATTCTCCTTCTCATAATAGCAATCACTGCTGCCACCATGCATGTAATGCTAGTTGCTCTCATTCTTTTTCATTTGCTAGTGGAAACTTTGTTTCTTCTTGTTGCTCTCTTTTCTTTCTTTTTTCTCTTTTGCAGAGGATTCGAAAAAACACAGCTCTTCCCTGCAGTTGTAAACATTCCAGGATTCCAGGATGCAGGCAGAAGAAAAACACTCTCACTAACTGTCTTCTTTTTTTTAGCATAAACCGTTGCAAACAAACACCTGAACATGTCTTCTTCACAAGAAAACAACACTGTTGTTGCCCCTTCTCCGAACTCTAAAGCGAAAAAAAAGAAAAGAAGGCAGTCACAAGAACAGAGAGACTTAAAGCTCAAAAACAAAGTCAGGGCCGCATTAGTTGCAGCGTGTGGCTCCGTAAACAGGGTTGTACCTTTCTATGGTACCAAGAAGAGGTACGCTGTTAGCTGTCCGATGCCTTTGTGCAAACATTCCTCCACAAGCATTAAAAGACACTTGACTAAAAAAGATCATTCTTGGACTTTGGATGAAGCTTCCATCTTTTACTCTGCAATGGTCAGGAAGTTTCAGCATGCTCGTCTCGAACGCAAGTCCGGCTGTCCAAAACCTTACCCCTGTTTGCAATGTTGGAAGTATTACGACCGACTGGACATACACTTGAAAGAGACTCATTTCTACGATTCCAAGACGATCAAACAAAAGATTGCAGAGGCAAAGCGATACGACAACGACAAGCTCTATGTCCCTCAATTTATTCGACCTGCCTTCTTTGGTATTAAGCCAGTAGCTGAACAAGCGTCTGCATCAGGCTCTGCATCCTCTGCTCCTGGGCCTTCCTCCTCTTTTTCTTCTCCGGTTCTTTCCTCTGATCCTCTTTTAAGCTTGCCCTCATCAGTTGCTGGTTCGTCCGAGGCTCCTTCTGCAAACCACTGCACCTCTGTAGAAAACAAAGAGCTGAACACCGAATCCGTCCTAGACTCTGATTTTAATTCCTTAAAGCACTTGGTTTCCAACTCCTCCGTCTTGACAGAAGATAAGAGACTCTTGTTTCAGCTGGACAAAGATGCTTTTCACTTTTATTACCAGTCAGCAGATGAGCTCTTCAGAGATTTTGAAAAGTGGCTTGTGGTAGCCAACAACAACACTTTGTCACAAGCAAAGATCTACAAAAATGCAGTTGTTGAAATATTGACATGTTGTGACAGCACGCTGACGCTGCACCCGAACGCTCTCACCAATTCCAACGTTTTGGAGGATAGATACTTTTCCATGCACTTTAAAAACATTCAGCTCAATTCCAAGCTGAGTGAACTTGACCAAACAAAAGCCATGTCTTGTCACACGTTGTACAACCGCCTTGTCTACCTTTGTCTCCTGTTTCGTTTCAGTGAAGCCAGGAATGTCTATTTCGGACTTTCTCATGAGGCCATCCGACGTTTGCGCTGCAAGGTGGAGGAGTTACAAAAAGTGCTGAGGCCCTTTCGTTCTTTGAGGAGGAGCCTTGTGAAAAGCAAAAAATGCATCAACATCATCAATGTCAGTTTGCTGAACGAATATGGCAAGTCTGCATACGTAAGACAGTTAGTGGAATCGATTAGAAAGCCGTCTCTTACACCGACTAGAGACAATGCTGTGTCTCTACGAAACCATCTTCTGCTCTCTGTCACTGTAATTAACAGTTTAAGAAAATCTAACATTGCTCTTTTAAACATTAGAGACTACATGGCTGCTGAGAAGAGTGAGTGTGGATATTGCATTGTGCAAGAGCGCTACAAAACAGCATACAAGTACGGAGCCAAAAACATTCTAGTGCCGAACGACTTGAAAGTGTTGATCGATATTTATTTGCTGAGATACAGAGACCTTCTTGTCAACGACTCTCACTACATGGCTGCAGACACCAAGACTGTTTTGGAGTTGAGCGACTGCTACAGGCCCCTTTTTCCATCGATGAGACCCAACAAAGACGAATGTGTGACACTCGGTGCAACTAGAGTGCCTGTTTACCAGATGGGTTCCTCTGCTATCTCCTCTTGCCTGACGTCCTGCTTCAGAAAAAGCCAAGTAAACATTCCCATGAAGCGTCTTACTCCCACTTGCATTCGCGGTTCGATAGCCACTTACTTTGCCAACAACAGCAAAGAAGATCGCGAGCGGTTTGCTACACTCTACATGAAGCACAGCAGGAACACAATGGATAGCTTTTATGTGTCCCAGTGGAACGCTGCAGAGGAGTTGCGCTTTGCCCTGGGCATCGGACAGTCCTTCGGAGTCATAGAGTCTTTGACTGTTGAAAAGTCTGAGAGACCACCAAAGAAGGAGAAGGATGTGATGGACTGGCTCCAAACTAATGCAGAGGAGTACGGTTTTCATGAGGTTGAGGGACATCTTTGAGGAAGATTTAGACTCCGGTTCTGACTCTGAAGAATGTGCTGCTACTTTCAGCTGTACCACAGTGGTTCCGTTTTCTCCAGCTGTAGAAAACAATGTTCCTTTAGAGGATAGCAACGACCATGCCGTAGATTTCTTGTGTGAACCTACCTCAACTCCTGTTTCGTCTGTTCCATCTGAACAAACAATCGCTGGTCCAGTTCTTGAACTATCCCCTGCTCTTGCACAACTAGTTCCTAACGAACAAGCTGTTTGTATGGATGTAGATCAGACTCTAGCTGTTCCTGTTGGCACAGCTTGTTCTCCTCTTGCATTAACATTATTTCCTGATGAACCGGATTTTATTGAACACCATGCAAAACTTTCTCCAGTTTACTTTAATGAGCAAGTGGTTGCCAAACCTGTTTCTGCTTCTCCTTCTCAGCAAGTCGCTTTCTGTCCTTCAAAAGAGGTCTTTTCTGTTCCTCTGACTCCTAGCCTTGTTGCTTTTCAGCAAACATTGGCCAAACCCAGTTTGTTTCTTTCATCTGATCCAGTTTCAGCTGTTCCTGTCCAACAGGCTGGTACTGTTCTTGCAAAGCAGCTCTCACCTTATGCTGTTCAATCTGTTGGTAGCCTATTTAGCCAAAGTCTTGCCTCTACATCCAGAGGTAAATTCTTTTTGATTTTTGATTTTTGATTTTTATGCAAATCTCAACACGCTTTCAAAAAATGAAAATGCCCAAATCAACTCCTTGCCCTATTGTTATTGTTAGAGCTGTAAAAAAAACAAAACAAAACAAAAAAACAACACAGAAGTGTGTATGTATTTGTTGCAGGACTAATTCTGTGATTGCTTAAATGTTTATACAAGTGAATGATACTAAAACTGATTATGTTTTAGAAGTAAAAGATCCAAGAAGAAAAAAAATCAAGTTGGAAATGCCATCTTTCACTCAAGAACTCATCGGTAATGTAAAACCTAATTTATACAAACATATATAAACACAAACCTCTTCTTGCACAATTTCAGATGGTTAACTGTTAACAAAAACTAGCCATCATTGCTAAGTGCACTTTTAGAAAGTTGTGTCTACCCGATTTCTAATGATGAAGTTAGAAACATCACCGTTAGAAATCATGCACAGCTTGTTATCATCTCTAACACTTAGAAACTGTTGATGGTTTTTATGAATTAGAAAAATGAACATGGTTTTATTTTATTTCAGGATCAACTCAGCCAAGAACAAAGGAAAACAAAGCAGAAGTTAGCCAATGCCATTTAGGTAATCTTTCAAAAACCAGTTATTGCTATCAGTGCAAACAATAAGGTCAACAAAAAAAAAATAAATAAAAAAACAGAATAAATCTTGTCTTACTTCAGAACCAAATGAATATTTGATTTAATCACTTTGTGTTATGACTTGAGTTTGTAAAATTTTAGATGAAATAGTTGAAGAGCTGAATGCTTGCCCTGGCCACAACGAATGGTTCAACACCAGAAGTTTTCCACGATGTGCAGCTTTGGTGTTGGCATACATCTTGCAAGACGTGTTTACAGATGTAAGCTCAAGTTGCTCGTACAAAGATTACCTTGGCATCTTGGCAAATCATAGCAGTGACAAGCTCATTCATGTCTTGCAAAAGTACTCCTACCAAAGCCATATTAAAGACAAAATTAAAAACATGAAGCTAAAAATTCAAAAAGAGGGTAGTTTAGAAAAGTTTGTTCAATATGGCAATATCGTGAAACCATTTATGTAGTTTAGATAAGTTTGTTCAGTTTGGCAATAAAGATGGGCCTTTTGTGTAGTTTGTTTTATCTATGCTTTTGCAAATATTTTTATCTGTTTCGCTAAAGACATAATAAACAAGAAGTTCTGTTAAACTGTTCTCACATTTCTTATTTAAAGATAGTTCAAACTTTTTTTTATCTTTAAAAAAAAAAAAAAGAAGTCGTTTTGTTATTCTGTGAAACTTTTAATAGAGTTGCATTTAGAATTACTTCTGATGTTTTTAAGAGTTTGTTAAAAAGCAAAATAATATTTCCTGTGATGTTAAACTGCATAAGTGAAATTTAAAAAAGGAAAACTGCTCCAACCATTTTTCGGAAAAAGAAATCAAAAAGTTCCTTATTTTAAAAGATCTAGACATCCATTTCTTCTTCAGCAAAATAGCGAGGCTTTTTTATGAACTCTTACTCTCTATTTTTTCATATCTTTACACAAAGGATTTTGTTTAGATCAATGTAAACATACATAGAAGTATATTATGTTTTTTTTTTTTTTTTGTTTTTATGCAGTCTAACTTTTGTTTCACTTCTATTTTATTTTACGTTTATCTTGTATTTTATCATGCCTTATTGGTTTTTGCGTTTTGTGATGTCAAGCTGCGTAAGCTAAACTTAAAAGGGGAAAACTACGCTAACTTTTCTTTGAAAAAATATTCAAGAAGTACCTTAAACGAAAGAGAAAGCACACGAATCTTGCCATCCAATTCTTCTTCTGCAAAGTAGCGAGGCTTTTTATGTACTTTTGCTCTCTAATTTATCTCTATTTACGCAAAGGGTTTTATTTCAATGTAAACACGTATAAAAGAATACTTTGTTAAAAATAATGTTAAAGGAGTTGCGTAAAAAAAAACGTCTGAATAAAGTTTCTTTACAAAAAAAACAACTAAGAAACAAGCGCGCCTAAGAAAAACCAGATCGCGATTCACTAAGTCAAAAAACGAAAGAAACAAAGTTTAAAAGGTCTTTCTAGACAACAAATTCTATTTTTGGCAATGCAGTTTTTGTATTTATGCAACCTAACTTTTGTTTGACTTCTATTTTATTTTACGTTTACCTTGTATTTTATCTTGCCTTTTTGTGTTTTGTGATGTCAAGCTACATAATCTAAACTTAAAAGAAGGAAACTAGGCTAACTTTTCTAGTAGAATATTATGTTGTTGGTTTTGTATGCAGCCTAACTTTAGTTTCATCTATATTTTATTTTGCGTTTATCTTATATTTTATCTTGTCTTTTTGAGTTTTGTATTTTGTGATGTCAAGCTACATAATTTAAACTTAAAAGAAGAAAACTAGGCTAACTTTTCTTTGAAAAATTGTTCAAAAACTACCTTACACCGATAGAGATAGCTCACGAATTTAAAAAGTTGCATCTATTCATCTTCTTCTTCAGCAAAGTAAAGCTTTTTATGCACTTTTACTCTCTAACTTACCTATATTTGCGTAAAGGATTTTATTTAATTCAATTTAAACATAACTAGTAGAATATTATGTTGTTGGTTTTGTATGCAGCCTAACTTTAGTTTCATCTATATTTTATTTTGCGTTTATCTTATATTTTATCTTGTCTTTTTGAGTTTTATATTTTGTGATGTCAAGCTACATAAGCTAAACTTTAAAGAGGAAATTTACGCTAACCTGTCTTTGAAAAACTATTCAAAAACTACCTTTAACAAAGTAGCGAGGCTTTTTATGCGCTTTTACTCTCTAACATACCTATTTTTGCGCAAAGGATTTTATTTAATTCAATTTAAACATGCCTAGTAGATTATTATGTTGTTGGTTTTTTATGCAGCCTAACTTTAGCTACATCTATTTTTCATTTTACGTTTGTCTTATATTTTATTTTATCTTTTTGTGTTCTGTGATGTCAAGCTACATAAGCTAATGTTAAAAGAGGAAAGCTGCGCTAACCTTTCTTTGAAAAACTATTCGAAATCTATTTTTGAGATAATCTAGATTTAAAAGAGGAACACTACGCTAATTTTGCTTTGAAAAAACTCTCGAAAACTAACTTATTCGATAGAGATAGCACACAAATTTAAAAAATTGTATCTACTCATCCACTTCTTCTACAGCAAAGTACTGAGGCTTTTTATGCACTTTTATTCTCTAACATACCTATATTTGCGCAAAGGATTTTATTTAACTCAATGTAAACATACATAGAAGAGTATTGTTACCCGTTTGTTTTATGCAGCCTAACTTTAGTTTCATCTATACATTATATTGCGTTTACCTTATATTTTATCTTGCCTTTGTTAGTTTTGTGTTTTGTTATGTCAAGCTTCATAATCTAATCTTAAAAGGGGAAAACTGCGCTAACTTTTCTTGAAAAAGTACTCAAAAAGGACCTAAATCGATATAGATAGCTCACAATTTTAAAAAGTTGCATATAGTCATCTTCTTCTTCAGCAAAGTATCGAGGCTTTTTATGGATTTTTACTCTAACTTTCCTATATTTGCGCAAAGGACATTATTTAATTCAACTTAAACATGCCTAGTAGATTATTATGTTGTTGGTTTTTTATGCAGTCTAAACTTTGTTACATCTATATTTTACGATTAACTTATATTTTATCTTGCCTTTTTGAGCTTTGTGTTCTGTGATGTCAAGCTACATAGTCTAAACATAAAAGAGGAAAACTACGCTAAACTTGCTTTGAAAAACTATTCAAAAACTACCTTTAACAAAGTAGCGAGGCTTTTCATGCACTTTTACTCTCTAACATACCTACATTTGCGCAAAGGATTTTATTTAATTCAATTTAAACATGCCTAGTAGATTATTATGTTGTTGGTTTTTTATGCAGCCTAACTTTAGTTTCATCTATATTATGTTTTAGGTTTATCATATATTTTATCTTTTCTTTTTGAGTTTTGAGTTTTGTGATGCCAAGCAACTTAAGCTAAACTTAAAAGTGGAATGCTACGCTAACCTTTCTTTGAAAATCTATTCATAAACTACCCTAGACAAAAGCTAGATTTAAAAGAGGAAAACTACACTATTTTTACTTTGAAAAAACTTTCGAAAACTACCTTAATCGATAGAGATAGCACACGATTTTAAAAAATTGCATATAGTCATCCACTACTTCTGCAGCAAAGTAGCGAGGCTCTTTATGCACTTTTTCTCACTAGTTTGCTTATATTTACGCAAAGGAATTCATTTAATTCAATCCAAACATATATAGAAGATTATTATGTTACGATTTTTTTTTTCTTTTATGCAGCCTAACATTTATTTCACCTACATTTTATTTTACGATTAACTTTTATATTACCTTTCCTTTTAGTGTTTTGTGTTTTGTGATGTCAAGCTACATAAGCCAAACTTTAAAGAGGAAAACTACGCTAAGCTTTCTTTGAAAAACTATTCAAAAACTACCTTAAACAAAGTAGCGAGGCTTTTTATGCACTTTTACTCTCTAACATACCTACATTTGTGCATAGGGTTTTATTAGATTCTAGTAGGTTATTACGTTGTTGTTTTTTTATGCAGTCTAACTTTAGCTTCATCTATATTTTATTTTACGTTTATCTTATATTTTATTTTGTCTTTTTGAATTTTGTGTTTTGTGATGTCAAGCTACATAAGCTAAACTTAAAAGAGGAAAGCTACGCTAACCTTTCTTTGAAAAGCTGTTCAAAAACTACCTTAGACATAATCTAGATTTAAAAGAGAAAGACTACGCTATTTTTGCTTTGAAAAATCTTTCGAAAACTACCTTAATCGATAGAGATAGCACAGGATTTTAAAAAGTTGTATCTAGTCATCCACTTCTTTCACAGCAAAGTAGCGAGGCTTTCTATGCGCTTTTACTCTCTAACATACCTATTTTTGCGCAAAGGATTTTATTTAATTCAATTTAAACATGCCTAGTAGATTATTATGTTGTTGGTTTTTTATGCTGCCTAACTTTAGCTACATCTATTTTTCATTTTACGTTTGTCTTATATTTTATTTTATCTTTTTGTGTTCTGTGATGTCAAGCTACATAAGCTAATGTTAAAAGAGGAAAGCTGCGCTAACCTTTCTTTGAAAAACTATTCGAAATCTATTTTTGAGATAATCTAGATTTAAAAGAGGAACACTACGCTAATTTTGCTTTGAAAAAACTCTCGAAAACTACCTTATTCAATAGAGATAGCACACAAATTTAAAAAATTGTATCTACTCATCCACTTCTTCTTTTTATGGATTTTTACTCTCTTATTTACCCAAATTTGCGCAAAGGACTTTACTTAATTCAACTTAAACATGTCTAGTAGATTATTAAGTTGTTTGTTTTTTATGCAGCCTAACTTTAGTTTCATTTATATTTTATTTTACGTTTATCTGATACTTTATCTTGTCTTTTTGTGTGTTGTTTTGTCAAGCTACATAAGCTAAACTTAAAAGTGGAAAAGTACGCTAACCTTTCTTTGAAAATCTATTCAAAAACTGCCTTAGACATAAGCTAGATTTAAAAGAGGAAGACTACGCTATTTATGCTTTTAAAAAACTTTCGAAAAATACCTTAATCCATTGAGGTAGTGCACGAATTTACAAAGTTGTATCTAGTCATCCACTTCTTCTATAGCAAAGTAGCGAGGCTTTTTATGCACTTTTGCG
>NW_028324340.1:0-83420 GCF_058129835.1 Hydra viridissima
ATTTTTGTTGACCTTATTGTTTGCACTGATAGCAATAACTGGTTTTTGAAAGATTACCTAATTGGCATTGGCTAACTTCTGCTTTGTTTTCCTTTGTTCTTGGCTGAGTTGATCCTGAAATAAAATAAAACCATGTTCATTTTTCTAATTCATAAAAAAACCATCAACAGTTTCTAAGTGTTAGAGATAATAACAAGCTGTGCATGATTTCTAACGGTGATGTTTCTAACTTCATCATTAGAAATCGGGTAGACACAACTTTCTAAAAGTGCACTTAGCAATGATGGCTAGTTTTTATTAACAGTTAACCATCTGAAATTGTGCAAGAAGAGGTTTGTGTTTATATATGTTTGTATAAATTAGGTTTTACATTACCGATGTGTTCTTGAGTAAAAGATGGCATTTCCAACTTGATTTTTTTTCTTCTTGGATCTTTTACTTCTAAAACATAATCAGTTTTAGTATCATTCACTTGTGTAAACATTTAAGCAATCACAGAATTAGTCCTGCAACAAATACATACACACTTCTGTGTTGTTTTTTTTGTTTTTTTTTTTGTTTTTTTTTATTGTTTTTCTTTTTTTTTTTTTTTTTTACAGCTTTAACAATAACAATAGGGCAAGGAGTTAATTTGGGCATTTTTATTTTTTGAAAGCGTGTTGAGATTTGCATAAAAATCAAAAATCAAAAAGAATTTACCTCTGGATGTACAAGCAAGACTTGGCTAAATAGACTACCAACAGATTGAACAGCACCAGGTGAGGGCTGTTTTTCAAGAACAGTACCAGCCTGTTGGACTGGAACAGCTGAAAGAAACAAACTGGGTTTGGCCATCGTTTGCTGACGAGCAACAAGATTAGGAGCCAGAGGAACAGAAAAGACCTCTTTTGAAGGATTAAAAACAACTTGCAGAGAAGGAGCAACATGAACAGGTTTGGCAACCACTTGCTTATGAGCAGGTTCAAGAAGAGCAGGTTCAAGAAGAGCAGGTTCAAGAAGAGCAGCTTCAGGAGGAGCATGGAAAACACGTGTGACAGCCATAAGATTATCTTGCTGTGAAGCAACATTAGACACTGTTTCCAGCAGAACAGAAAAGACCTCTTTTGAAGGACTGAAAGCAACTTGTTGAGCAGGAGCAGCAGAAACAGGTTTGGCAACCACTTGCTCACTAAAGTAAACTGGAGAAAGTTGTGCATGGTGTTCAATAAAATCCGGTTCATCAGGAAATAATGTTAATGCAAGAGGAGAACAAGCTGTGCCAACAGGAACAGCTAGAGTCTGATCTACATCCATACAAACAGCTTGTTCATTAGGAACTAGTTGTGCAAGAGCAGAGGATAGTTCAAGAACTGGACCAGCGATTGTTTGTTCAGAAGGAACAGACGAAACAGGAGTTGAGCTAGGTTCACACAAGAAATCTACAACATGTTCGTTGCTGTCCTCTAAAGGAGCATTGTTTTCTACAGCTGGAGAAAATGGAACCACTGTGGTACAACCGAAAAGTAGCAGCACATTCTTCAGAGTCAGAACCGGAGTCTGAATCTTCCTCAAAAATGTCCTCAACATCATGAAAACCGTACTCCTCTGCATTAGTTCGGAGCCAGTCCATCACATCCTTCTCCTCCTTTGGTGGTCTCTCAGACTTTTCAACAGTCAAAGACTCTATGACTCCGAAGGACTGTCCGATGCCCAGGGCAAAGCGCAACTCCTCTGCAGCGTTCCACTGGGACACATAAAAGCTATCCATTGTGTGTCTGCTGTGCTTCATGTAGAGTGTAGCAAACCGCTCGCGATCTTCTTTGCTGTTGTTGGCAAAGTAAGTGGCTATCGAACCGCGAATGCAAGTGGGAGTAAGACGCTTCATGGGAATGTTTACTTGGCTTTTTCTGAAGCAGGACGTCAGGCTAGAGGTGATAGCAGAGGAACCCATCTGGTAAACAGGCACTCTAGTTGCACCTAGTGTCACACCTTCGTCTTTGTTGGCTCTCACCGAAGGAAAAAGGGGCCTGTAGCAGTCGCTCAACTCCAAAACAGTCTTGGTGTCTGCAGCCATGTAGTGAGAGTCGTTGACAAGAAGGTCTCTGTATCTCAGCAAATAAATATCGATCAACACTTTCAAGTCGTTCGGCACTAGAATGTTTTTGGCTCCGTACTTGTATGCTGTTTTGTAGCGCTCTTGCACAATGCAATATCCACACTCACTCTTCTCAGCAGCCATGTAGTCTCTAATGTTTAAAAGAGCAATGTTAGATTTTCTTAAACTGTTAATTACAGTGACAGAGAGCAGAAGATGGTTTCGTAGAGACACAGCATTGTCTCTAGTCAGCGGAAGAGACGCCTTTCTAATCGATTCCACTAAGTCTCTTACGTATGCAGACTTGCCATATTCGGTCAGCAAACTGACATTGATGATGTTGATGCTTTTCTTCTTTTCACAAGGCTCCTCCTCAAAGAACGAAAGGGCCTCAGCACTTTTCGCAACTCATCCACCTTGCAGCGCAAACGTCGGATGGCCTCATGAGAAAGTCCGAAATAGACGTTTCTGGCTTCACTGAAACGAAACAGGAGACAAAGGGAGACGAGGCGGTTGTACAACGTGTGACAAGACATGGCTTTTGTTTGGTCAAGTTCACTCAGCTTGGAATTGAGCTGAATTTTCTTAAAGTGCAAGGAGAAGTATCTATCCTCCAAAACATTGGAATTGGTGAGGGCGTTTGGGTGCAGCGTCAACGTGCTGTCACAACAAGTCAATATTTCCACAACTGCATTTTTGTAGATCTTTGCTTGTGACCAAGTGTTGTTGTTGGCTACCACAAGCCACTTTTCAAAGTCTCTGAAGAGCTCATCTGCTGACTGGTAATAAAAGTGAAAAGCATCTTTGTCCAGCTGAAACAAGAGTCTCTTTTCTTCGGTCAAGACATAGGAGCTGGAAACCAAGTGCTCTAAGGAATCGAAATCAGAGTCAAGGACGGATTCGGTGTTCAGCTCTTTGTTTTCTACAGAGGTGCATTGGTTTGCAGAAGGAGCCTCGGACGAACCAGCAACTGGTGAGGGCAAGCTTAAAAGAGGATCAGAGGAAAGAACCGGAGAAGAAAAAGAGGAGGAAGGCCCAGGAGCAGAGGATGCAGAGCCTGATGCAGACGCTTGTTCAGCTACTGGCTTAATACCAAAGAAGGCAGGTCGAATAAATTGAGGGACATAGAGCTTCTCGTTGTCGTATCGCTTTGCCTCTGCAATCTTTTGTTTGATCATCTTGGAATCGTAGAAATGAGTCTCTTTCAAGTGTATGTCCAGTCGGTCGTAATACTTCCAACATTGCAAACAGGGGTAAGGTTTTGGACAGCCGGACTTGCGTTCGAGACGAGCATGCTGAAACTTCCTGACCATTGCAGAGTAAAAGATGGAAGCTTCATCCAAAGTCCAAGAATGATCTTTTTAGTCAAGTGTCTTTTAATGCTTGTGGACGAATGTTTGCACAAAGGCATCGGACAGCTAACAGCGTACCTCTTCTTGGTACCATAGAAAGGTACAACCCTGTTTACGGAGCCACACGCTGCAACTAATGCGGCCCTGACTTTGTTTTTGAGCTTTAAGTCTCTCTGTTCTTGTGACTGCTTTCTTTTCTTTTTTTTTGCTTTAGAGTTTGGAGAAGAAGCAACAACAGAGTTGTTTTCTTGTGAAGAAGACATGTTCAGGTGTTTGTTTGCAACGGTTTTTGCTAAAAAAAGGAAACCAGTCAGTGAGAGTTTTTTTCTTCTGCCTGCATCCAATCCTGGAATGTTTACAACTGCAGGGAAGAGCTGTGTTTTTTCGAATCCTCTGCAAAGAGAAAAAAAGAAAGAAAAGAGAGCAACAAGAAGAAACAAAGTTTCCACTAGCAAATGAAAAAGAATGAGAGCAACTAGCATTACATGCATGGTGGCAGCAGTGATTGCTATTATGAGAAGGAGAATGAGAAAAAAAAAAAGAAAAAGAAAAGAAACAAATAAATAAAGAGATGGAGTTTGAGAGGATCTCGCAACCATATGACTCAAAGAAAGAAACTGTGTTGAAAAAAGGCAAGAGAGGGCAAATAGAACTTGCTAACAAGGACAAATGACAGACATAACTACAACAGTAACAACTCTCATTGCAAGCATAATAACAACAGCATCAGCATCACTGACTCAGAGAGTGTTGACATAACAAAAAAGAAAACAAAAGTACAAGCCAAGTGGGGGAACATTAACAAACACTCATTGCAACTATAACAACAACAACAACAGCAACAGCATCACTGACTCAGAGGGTATTGATAAAAAAAAACAAGCAAAACAAAAACAAACAAAAAAACAAATAAAAAAACAAAACAAGCAAATTGGGTGAACAGTAACAACTCTCATTGCAAGCATAATAACAACAACAGCATCAGCATCAGCATCACTGACTCAGAGAGTGTTGACAAAATAAAATAGACAATAAGCAAGCAAAGTGGGTGAACAGTAACAACTCTCACTGCAAGCATAATAACAACAACAGCATCAGCATCAGCATCACTGACTCAGAGAGTGTTGATAAAATAAAACAGATTATAAACAAACAAAGTGGGTGAACAGTAACAGCTCTCATTGAAAGCATAATAACAACAACAGCATCAGCAACAGCATCACTAACTCAGAGGATATATAAAAAAACAAACAAACAAACAAACAAAACAAAAACAAAAAAAAACAAGCAAAGTGGCTGAACAGTAACAGCTATCATTGCAAGTAAAATAACAACAACAGCATCAGCAACATCATCACTGACTCAGAGAGTGGTGATAAAATAAAACAGATTAAAAAACAAGCAAAGTGGCTAAACAGTAACAACTATAAATACAAGTAAAATGACAAAAGCAGCAACAGCATCACTAACTCGCAGGGTGTTGATAAAAAAAAAAAGCAACAAACAAACAAAGCAAGCAAAGTGGGTGAACATTAACACTCATTGCAACTATAATAACACCAACAGCAACAGCATCAGTGACTCAAAGGGTGTTGATAAACAAAACAAAGGCACAAACAAAACAAGCAGAGTGGGGGAACATTAACAACACTTATTGCAAGCATAATAACAACAACAGCATCAGCATCTCTGACTCAGAGAGTGTTGATAAAATAAAATAGATTATAAACATGCCAAGTTTGTGAACATTAACAAACACTCATTGCAACTATAACAACGACTACAGCAACAGCATCACTTACTCAGAGAGTGTTGAGAAAAAAAACAACAAAAAAAACAAAAACAAAACAAAACAGAAAACAGAAGTACAAGCCAAGTGGGGGAACATTAACAAACACTCATTGCAACTAAAACAACAACAACAGCAACAGCATCACTTGCTCAGAGGATATTGATAAAAAAAACAAACAAACAAACAAACAAAACAAGCAAAGTGGCTGAACAGTAACAGCTATCATTGCAAGTAAAATAACAACAACAGCATCAGCAACATCATCACTGACTCAGAGAGTGGTGATAAAATAAAACAGATTAAAAAACAAGCAAAGTGGCTGAACAGTAACAACTATAAATACAAGTAAAATGACAAAAGCAGCAACAGCATCACTAACTCGCAGGGTGTTGATAAAAAAAAAAGCAACAAACAAACAAAGCAAGCAAAGTGGGTGAACATTAACACTCATTGCAACTATAATAACACCAACAGCAACAGCATCAGTGACTCAAAGGGTGTTGATAAACAAAAACAAAGGCACAAACAAAACAAGCAGAGTGGGTGAACATTAACAACACTTATTGCAAGCATAATAACAACAACAGCATCAGCATCACTGACTCAGAGAGTGTTGATAAAATAAAATAGATTATAAACATGCCAAGTTTGTGAACATTAACAAACACTCATTGCAACTATAACAACAACAACAGCAACAGCATCACTTGCTCAGAGGATATTGATAAAAAAAACAAACAAACAAACAAACAAAACAAGCAAAGTGGCTGAACAGTAACAGCTATCATTGCAAGTAAAATAACAACAACAGCATCAGCAACATCATCACTGACTCAGAGTGTGGTGATAAAATAAAACAGATTAAAAAACAAGCAAAGTGGCTGAACAGTAACAACTATAAATACAAGTAAAATGACAAAAGCAGCAACAGCATCACTAACTCGCAGGGTGTTGATAAAAAAAAAAGCAACAAACAAATAAAGCAAGCAAAGTGGGTGAACATTAACACTCATTGCAACTATAATAACACCAACAGCAACAGCATCAGTGACTCAAAGGGTGTTGATAAAGAAAAACAAAAGCACAAACAAAACAAGCAAAGTGGGTGAACATTAACAACACTTATTGCAAGCACAATAACAACAACAGCATCAGCATCACTGACTCAGAGAGTGTTGATAAAACAAAATAGATTATAAACAAGCCAAGTTGGTGAACATTAACAAACACTCATTGCAACTGTAATAAGAACAACAGCAACAGCATCACTGACACAAAGGGTGTTGATAAACAAAAACAAAAACACAAGCAAAGTGGGTGAACATTAACAACACTCATTGCAACTATAACAACAACAACAGCAACAGCATCACTGGCTCAAAGGGTGTTGATAAAATAAAGAAACAAAAACAAAACAAGCAAAGTGGGTGAACAGTAACAACTCCCATTGCAAGCATAATAACGACAACAGCAACAGCAACACCATCACTGACTCAGAGAGTGTTGATAAAATAAAATAGATTATAAACAAGCCAAGTGGGGGAACATTAACAAACACTCATTGCAACTGTAACAACAACAACAGCAACAGCATCACTTACTCAGAGAGTGTTTATAAATAAAACAAAAAACAAAAACAAGAAACAAAAATACAAGCCAAGTGGGTGATTACTAACAGCGCTAACAGCAGCAACAACAGTGTCTTTAGAAACAACAAACAAGTACAACAGCAACAACTGCTTTTACAGAGTATAACAATAACAACAACATGGCACTAACAACAACAAAAGGGTTGGAATAAAAACCTGTAGGCAAAAGGAGAGCTGCATTCAGACAAGATCGATTACAAAGAGGCTCTTCTTTAGGACAGAGGAGAAACTGCTTTTGAGGGACAGAGGGACTTTTGTTGTTGTTGTTGTTGTTGTGCAGAAACCAACAAACTTTTATTGAACCGAATATAACCGAATATAACCGAAAGTCTTGTTTGCTTCTGTTTTGTGCCATCAAGAAGGGAAAACAAAACATCACAAAACAAACGAAGCAAACGAAACAAACAAACAAACGAACGAAACAAACAAAAAAACGATTAAATAAATAAACAAACAAACGAAACAAACAAACAAACAAAAACAAATAGGAAAAACAGAAAACGCAGTACCGAAACCTCGCCATTTTTATCCTTCCTCGAGCTTTCTTTGGGCGCCAAAGACCGAGAAAGTTGAGCAAACGTGACGTTGAGGGGGGGGGGGGGGGTACTTAAGGCCAGCAGACCGACCAATGGCAAGCTTAGGAGAGACCCACGTGAATGTTACATTTTCTTTCTATGTACGCTGAATCCGCTCAAAGTCTGGAATTTCCAGCATTCACGTGTCATCACTCCAGCCACCAGATTGGCCCACACTTTGCACACTTTCAAGACTAGAACTTCACTTAATCACAAATTGAGCCAAAAAAAAACTAAGTCTCGCATGGCGACAACTTTTCCAAAAGCAAACAAAGGCAAACAAAGGCAAACGAAGGCAAACGAAGAAAAAACAAAAACAAGTAAACAAAAACAAAACCGAAAAGGGAGAGAGAGAGCAAGTCGACTCATTTCTTTCGACTGCCTTAAACGAGAAGTCTAAAACGTTTAAAAGTTGAAAACTAAGTTTTTTAAATGAACTGCACCGAAAAAACTTTACGACAGTTTAGCTGGTTAAAAACGCAGAGGAAAATATTTTATAAAATTTAAGCGTTCTAAAGATGTCCATTTTTGTTTTTGTTTTTTTTTTATTTTGGTTTGTTTCTGGTTTGCTTCTTTTTTTTTTTTAAATTCTAGCGATCGAGCATATTTGAACGGTTTCATCAGCCTGTTGGCGCACGTGCTCGAGAGCTAGAACTTTGATTGCTTTTGTTGTTGAGAATTGAGAATGTCCGAGCAGGTTTTTTTATCGATTTCATCGCTTGTGGCGAGGCAAAAATCAAAACGCTTTTTGGACGAAAGAAAGGAGATTAAAAGGAAAAAAGAGAAGAAAAAAAAAACAAAAAAATAGGTTATGTGTCATAAACATTTATTTTCTCACGCGATGACGTCTAGTTTTGTTAGAGTAATTAAAATATGGTATCAAGTTTGTAATTTCTATCTTATTTTTAGTTACGGATAATTGCCAATTATGTCACGTTTAGTATACACAACGCTGTTTTCTTAATAGCAATATGATACAAACAAGTTATAAAAAAAAAAAGCGTTCGCTCGATCTTCCTTAGTCAGTTGAACAAAAAGAAATTTTCACAACATATGATTGATTTGGTTGTCCTAGCAAGCTGTTTTAGCAAACGACTAGAGGTTGCAACTGTTGTTCATTGAAAACGAAAAATCTAGCGTCAGCAAGAAATTTTTGAATACATAATGTACACAAAAGTGGCACTAACAAATGAAAATGTAAAAAAAAATGTTTACCTTGATGCCAGACTCGCAGAGATGTTGTCGCTCGTTGCTATCGACTGCGAACAGCTTTGTTGTTTTTCGAAGTGCCTCTTCACTCTACTTATAGCCGAAGTTTTGGCTTCGAAAAAAAATACGAACGTCGTTAAGCTCAACGAGCTGCTTTAATTGTTGTTCGTGCGAAAACGAAATGCTTAAACGGATAAAAGTGTTGGCGTAATTACACTTTTCGACCGCGATGCAGTTTGTCAACAACTCTAGCGTACTTTTTTGGCTCGTGGAGCAAAAAAGCCTCATGATAATAGCAAAGGCTTAAAATGTCTTAACATGTCAGCAAAGGCTTAATATGCTTAATAAACTGTGGGTTAAGTTTTTGCGGTGCAGCTCATTAACAACTTAATTTGCAACTTGCTGGCACAAGCAAACGTTTATGACTTCTCGTTTAAGACAGTTGAGCGAAATCAGTCGACTCACTCATTCTCCCTTTTCTGTTTTGTTTTTGTTTTGTTTTTTTGTTTTTGTTTTTGTTTGTTTTTTTTTTCTTTGTTTGTCTTTTGTTTAAAATGTAAAAAACTCGAAAGGAAAGTTGTTGCTTTGTTTGCTTATTGAAAGTTTTCGCCAGTTGCAAGACTTAGTTTTGTTTTTGTTTACTTATTAAAATATCGAGGAAAATATTTGAGGACATCGCATTCTAAAGGTGCCTTTTTAATAAAACATCTAACGATTTAGCTTTTAACGTTATGCTCAAAAGAATGCCCGTTTCGGTTTCTTTTTTCTTTTTTTTTTTTTTTTTTTCCTTTGTTTCAATTGGGCAGAGTGCTCATTTGAGCAGCCCGCCCATGATCCAAAATTAGGACTTTTCTACGAGATACTTTTCATGGACTGTTGTAATTTCAGCAGACCAACACAGTGACTAGTTGGTAGTGTGTGTTAGTTCCGCTTTCATTCACGGTTGAGCGGACCTGTTCGATTACTCGAACATTGGTCACGTCTGGAACGTGAGAATGCTAGAGTGCGTTTTACTAACAATTTTATCGCTTGTGGCCAGGAAAGCAAAACTTTCCGTTTTTGTCTTTTGCATTCTAAAGGTGCCTTCTTAATAAAACCTCTAACGATTTAGCTTTTAACGTTATGCTTAAAAGAATGCCCGTTTCGATTTCATTTTTTTTTTCTGTTTGTTTTTGTTTTTGTTTTTTTTTTTCAATTCGGCATTTTAAGGGTGCCTTTATAACAAGATCTAACGATATAGCGTTTAATGTTGTGCTCAAAAAAAAAAAAAGTGCCTTTTATATCTCTCAATGGTCTCCAACGATAAAACTGCCGACCAATCGCAACGATTAAACAGCCGACCAATGGCAGCTCAATAGTCTCCAAACATGAAACTGCCGACCAATGGCAGCTCAGTGGTTTGAGAAGTGAGATCATTCGATTTCGTTTTATTATCTCCAGTTTGAACTAGTGCTTGGCTTTTATAAAAATTGTCAAATTTTGCCAAGCAAATCTTATACGAAACGCTACTTTGATGTCAAACCTTCGTTACTCCCTATTCCCTTCTAGCGGAGGGCCGGCTAAAAGCTAGAAAAAAAGAGAGAAGGAAACTTTTTTCTTTTTTTCTTTATCTTTTTTTTTTTTTTTTTTAAGAGGGGTAGGGGTGGGGGGGGGGGGGGGGGAAGGAGTAAGAGAATTACGGGGTTAGGATTGGAGGGGGATGAGGTTACGGTTTGGAAGCCTGGGGACAATGAAAAATTGCGTTCGTATAGTGTCCACGAGGGGCGTCCTTCGGTTGTAACGTGCCGCTAGGTGCACGCGTCTAGTAGTTTCGTTGCATCGACCTAGAGGAGTTCTCCGAAAGGTCTTGCGCTTTGGGCTCGGGCAAACGGCCTGCATCCATTGTAAACACGGTCTCTGCCGTTAGAAAATCGTTAACCAGGCTTTTGTGAGCTTTAACAACCATCCCTTTGAGTTTAAAACGAACGTTTCCCCAAAAGCCATTCGAGATGGAGGTACTCACGGAGGTTTGTTACGGTAACAACCCTGTGGTTTGCCATCTTCTTTCTTTCCGCAGCGTCGCAAACGGATCGGCCGGTCTCTTAGGTGACGAAAAAACGTCTGATCTCTCGACTGGAATGCTTAACGTACTAAGATTAGAAGAGTTAGTACTAAGAGTCGCATCTGGCCGCCGTAATTTTCTTCGATGATGTACTTGAAAATTTCGTGACGTCGTTTTCAAAGCTCTAGGGTCGATTTTAACCTTCGACCTTAAAGTCGATTTTAGCCTTCGGTGTGGCTCTGTACAACTTTTGCGGTGAAAAAGCTTGCGCGGAGTCTACAGTTGTATTTAGCCGACAGACGCTGGCAACGCAGAAACAGAATGACTCTTGGGCGGCGCAAACCGAGCGTTCAGCAAATTTCTAGCATTTTACGTCAAAGCGGACAATCTGCACGACAAATAAAGCTAACTTTCTCGTTGCAACAGTTAGTCACTGGACGTTGGACGAGTGTGTACAGCTGTTTTGCGTCGAAAGCCGACCGGTGGTCGGATGCGACTCTTCTTTTCATTCGAAAATCAGAACCTGGCCATCAGTCGTGTATCACCATCGAATGCTTAATGTAGTGATTTCTCGAAACGACAAAAGCTTGTAAACAAACAGCTTCGCTGTACTGTTGCCTAGTATGTTAACGGATGGCCAGGAACAACCTTGGTCTGTAAAGAATGAGTTCGTTTTTCCATTCGAGGCACTAATTACTGCAGTTTTAAAAGTCACCTAAAGTATAAGCTCATCTCTCCATTCAAGAAAAACAAGCATCAGAGTTTCGGAAAGTTTGCATGCACGACACCACCATCGATGATACTTAAACAAACAGAAAATGAATTGCAAAACAGAACCACTGAATTGCAAAACATAACAACGGACAGCTTGTAAAAAGCATGGTGATGAGCTTCTTCAATCCAATCAAGGAACCAAGCATCACAGTTTCGGCAATGGTGCATGTGCAAATCAGCAAACTGTGATACTTAATCAAACAACTTCACTGTTTTGCTTAGTTTAAGAACGGATGGCTAAGAACAACCTCGTTAGTGAGTATGAAGTCATCTCTTCATTCAAGGAATTAATAATCAGAGTTTTAGAAGTCTCTTACGTGCGATACTACTATCAACGGTACTTAATCAAACAGCCTCTCAGAATGGCCTAGTTTGAGAACGGAAGGCTAGGAACAACCTTAGTAGTGGGTCATCAGTTCAACTTTTCATTCAAGGAATTAAGCATCTAAAATCTGAAAAATAAAAAGAAGAGCTCTTTGTTAGAAGTTCTTATTTTTATTTTTCCTCAACTTCTATTTCTTTTCTTTTTTTCTTTTTTTTTTTTAATGATAGTTTTTCTTTTTTTTTTATCTATTTTGTTCGTTTAAATTAATACAACAGGCGTTTTAGGTCGTTTCTGTAACATTATTTAACACTTTAAATTGTAATAAATATTTGAACTGAAGAAAATCCTTTTCGTAACGTTAAAATGTCATAAGAACATTTCATCTTTACCAAATACGCTTGTAAAAATAGTTTCACTTTTAAAGTTTGTTGTATATGTCTTTTAATTTAGTGAATCGCAATTTGGATTCTCTTAGGCGCACATCTACTTTAGTTGCTTTTTCTTAAAGAAAGGTCACCAGAGTTATCTTACACAGCTCCTGCAGCATAATCTTTAACAAAATACTCTTTTGAAAAGTTTTACATTGAAATAAACAAAAGCCATTTGCGTAAATAGAGATAAATTAGAGAATAAAAAGTGCATAAACGCCTCGCTACTTTGATGAAGAAGAAACGGATGACTAGATGCAACTTTTTAATTTCGCGTGCTATCTCTTTCGATTAAGGTACTTTTTGAATATTTTTTCAAAGAAATGTTAGCGTAGTTTTCCTTTTTTAAATTTAAATCATGTTTAAAGGTAGTTTTTGAATGTTTTTTCAAAGAAATGTTAGCGTAGTTTTCATCTATTAAATCTAAATCATGTTTAAAGGTAGTTTTCGAATATTTTTTCAAAGAAAAGTTAGCGTAGGTTTCCTCTTTTAGATCTAGCTTATGTTTAAGGTAGTTTTTGAGTATTTTTCAAAGAAAAGTTAGCGTAGTTTTCCTCTTTTAGATCTAGCTTATGTTTAAGGTAGTTTTTGAGTATTTTTTCAAAGAAAAGTTAGCATAGTTTTCCTCTTTTGGATATAGCTTATGTTTAAGGTAGTTTTTAAATATTTTTTTAAAGAAAAGTTAGCGTAGTTTTCCTCCTTTAGATCTAGCTTTATAATTCAGGTAGTTTTTGAATATTTTTTCAAATAAAAATTAGCAAAGTTTAGCTTATTTAGCATGACATCACAAAATACTAAACTCAAAAAGGCAAGATAAAGTATAAGATAAACGTAAAATAAGATATAGATGAAACAAATGTTAGGCTGCATAAAATCTAAAACTGCATTGCCTATCATAAACACAAACGTCTAGTAAGAGCTTTTAAAGTTCGTTCTTTTCGTCTTTTAATTTGGTGAATCGCGATTTGAATTTTCTAAAGCGCACATGCCTCTCAGTTGCTTTTTTCTTAAGGAAAGGTCACCAGAGTTTTTTTACGCAGCTCCTGCAGCATAATCTTTAACAAAATACTCTTTTGTATATCATTACACAGAAATAAACAAAAACCATTTGCGTAAACAGAGATAAATTAGAACTCAAAAGTGCATAAAAAGCCTCGCTACTTTGCTATAGAAGAAGTGGATGACTAGATACAACTTTGTAAATTCGTGTACTACCTCGATGGATTAAGGTATTTTTCGAAAGTTTTTTTAAAGCAAAAATAGCGCAGTCTTCCTCTTTTAAATCTACCTTATGTCTAAGGCAGTTTTTGAATAGATTTTCAAAGAAAGGTTAGCGTAGTTTTCCACTTTTAAGTTTAGCTTATGTAGCTTGACAAAACAACACACAAAAAGACAAGATAAAATATCAGATAAACGTAAAATAAAATATAAATGAAACTAAAGTTAGGCTGCATAAAAAAACAAACAACTTAATAATCTACTAGACATGTTTAAGTTGAATTAAGTAAAGTCCTTTGCGCAAATTTGGGTAAATAAGAGATTAAAAGTCCATAAAAAGCCTCGATACTTTGCTGAAGAAGAAGATGACTATATGCAACTTTTTAAAATCGTGAGCTATCTATATCGATTTAGGTCCTTTTTGAGTACTTTTTCAATGAGAAGTTAGCGCAGTTTTCCTCTTTTAAGATTGGATCATGAAGCTTGACATAACAAAACACAAAACTAACAAAGGCAAGACAAAATATAAGGTAAACGCAATATAAAATATAGATGAAATTAAAGTTAGGCTGCATAAAATAAACGGGTAACAATACTCTTCTATGTATATTTACATTGAGTTAAATAAAATCCTTTGCGCAAATATAGGTATGTTAGAGAGTAAAAGTGCATAAAAAGCCTCGCTACATTGCTGTAGAAGAAGTGGATGACTAGATACAAACTTTTAAATTTGTGTGCTGTCTCTATCGAATAAGGTAGTTTTCGAAAGTTTTTTCAAAGCAAAAATAGCGCAGTGTTCCTCTTTTAAATTTAGATTATCTCAAAGTAGATTTTGAATAGTTTTTCAAAGAAAGGTTAGCGTAGCTTTCCTCTTTTAAGTTTAGCTTATGTAGCTTGACATCACAAAACACAAAGCTCAAAAAGACAAAATAAAATATAAGATAAACGTGAAATAAAATACAGATGAAGCTAAAGTTAGACTGCATAAAAAACCAACAACATAATAATCTACTAGGTATGTTTACATTAAATTAAATAAAATCCTATGCGCAAATATAGGTATGTTAGAGAGAAAAAGCCTCGCTACTTTGTTAAAGGTAGTTTTTGAATAGTTTTTCAAGAAAGGTTAGCGTAGTTTTCCTCTTTAAAGTTTAGTTTATGTAGCTTGATATCACAAAACACAAAACTCAAAAAAGAAAAGTAAGATAAAAGTTAATCGTAAAATAAAATATAGGTGAAATAATTGTTAGGCTGCATAAAAGAAAAAAAAAATCATAGCATAATAATCTTCTATATATGCTTGGATTGAATTAAATGAATTCCTTTGCGTAAATATAAGCAAACTAGTGAGAAAAAGTGCATAAAAAGCATCGCTACTTTGCTGCAGAAGAAGTGGATGACTATATGCAACTTTTTAAAATTGTGTGCTATCTCTATCGATTAAGGTGGTTTTCGAAAGTTTTTTCAAAGCAAAAATAGCGTAGTTTTCCTCTTTTAAATCTAGCTTTTGTCTAGGGTAGTTTATGAATAGATTTTCAAAGAAAGGTTAGCGTAGCATTCCTCTTTTAAGTTTAGCTTAAAATTCTTGGCATCACAAAACACAAAACTCAAAAGATAAGATAAAATATAAGATAAACCTAAAACATAATATAAATGAAACTAAAGATAAGCTGCATAAAAACTAACAACATAATAATCTACTAGGCATGTTTAAATTGAATTATATAAAATCCTTTGCGCAAATATAGGTATGTTAGTAAAAAAGCATTAAAAGCCTCGCAACTTTGTTAAAGGTAGATTTTGAATAGTTTTTCAAAGAAAGGTTAGCGTAGTTTTCCTCTTTTATGTTTAGATTATGTAGCTTGACATCACAAAACACAAAGCTCAAAAAGACAAAAATAAAATATAAGATAAACGTAAAATATAGATGAAACAAAGTTTACACTGCATAATAAACAAACAACATAATTATCTACTAGGCATGTTTAAGTTGAACTAAATAAATTCCTTTGCGCAAATATGGGAAAGTTAGACAGTAAAAATCCATAAAAAGCCTCGATACTTTGCTGAAGAAGATGACTATATGCAACTTTTTAAAATCGTGAGCTATCTATATCGATTTAGGTCCTTTTTGAGTACTTTTTCAATGGAAAGTTAGCGCAGTTTTCCTCTTTTAAGATTAGATTATGAAGCTTGACATAATAAAACACAAAACTAACAAAGGCAAGATAAAATATAAGGTAGTTTTCGAATGTTTTTTCAAAGCAAAATTAGCGTAGTGTTCCTCTTTTAAATCTAGATTATCTCAAAGGTAGATTTTGAATAGTTTTTCAAAGAAAAGTTAGCGTAGCTTTCCTCTTTTAACATTAGCTTATGTAGCTTGACATCACAGAACACAAAAACATAAAATAAAATATAAGACAAATAGATGTAGCTAAAGTTAGGCTGCATAAAAAACCAACAACATAAAATATCTACTAGGCATGTTTAAATTGAATTAAATAAAACCCTTTGCGCAAAAATAGAGAGTAAAATGCATAATGTTAGAGAGTAAAAGTGCATAGAAAGCCTCGCTACTTTGCTGTAGAAGAAGTGGATGACTAGATACACTTTTTTAAACTTGTGTGCTATCTCTATCGAATAAGGTAGTTTTCGAGAGTTTTTTCAAAGCAAAATTAGCGTAGTGTTCCTCTTTTAAATCTAGATTATCTCAAAAATAGATTTCGAATAGTTTTTCAAAGAAAGGTTAGCGTAGCTTTCCTCTTTTAACATTAGCTTATGTAGCTTGACATCACAGAACACAAAAAGATAAAATAAAATATAAGACAAACGTAAAATGAAAAATAGATGTAGCTTAAGTTAGACTGCATAAAAAACCAACAACATAATAATCTAACAGGTATGTTTAAGTTGAATTAAATAAAACCCTCTGCGCAAATAATAGGTATGCTAGAGAGTAAAAAGGCATAAAAAGCCTCGCTACTTTGTTAAAGGTAGTTTTTGAATAGTTTTTCAAAGACAGGTTAGCGTAAATTTCCTCTTTAAAGTTTAGCTTATGTAGCTTGACATCACAAAATATAAAACTCAAAAAGACAAGATAAAATATAAGATAAACGCAAAATAAAATATAGATGAAACTAAAGTTAGGCTGCATAAAAAACCAACAACATAATAATCTACTAGGCATGTTTAAATTGAAATAAATAAAATCGTTTGCGCAAAAATAGCTATGTTAGAGAGTAAAAGTGCATAGAAAGCCTCGCTACTTTGGTGTAAAAGAAGTGGATCACTAGATACAACATTTTAAAATCGTGTGCTATCTCTATCGATTAAGGTGGTTTTCGAAAGTTTTTTCAAAGCAAAAATAGCGTAGTCTTCCTCTTTTAAATCTAGATTATGTCTAAGGTAGTTTTTGAACAGTTTTTCAAAGAAAGGTTAGCGTAGCTTTCCTCTTTTAACATTAGCTTATGTAGCTTGACATCACAAAACACAAAACTCAAAAAGACAAAATAAAATATAAGATAAACGTAAAATAAAATGTAGATGAAGCTAAAGTTAGGCTGCATGAAATAAACGGGTAACAATATTTTTCTATGTATGTTTACATTGAGTTATATAAAATCCTCTGCGCAAATATAGGTATGTTAGAGAGTAAAAGTGCATAAAAAGCCTCGCTACTTTGTTAAAGGTTGTTTTTGAATAGTTTTTCAAAAAAAGGTTAGCGTAGTTTTCCTCTTTTAACATTAGCTTATGTAGCTTGACATCACAAAGCACAAAACTCAAAAAGACAAAATAAAATATAAGATAAACGTAAAATAAAATACAGATGAAGCTAAAGTTAGGCTGCATAAAATAAACGGGTAACAATATTTTTCTATGTATGTTTACATTGAGTTAAATAAAATCCTCTGCGCAAATATAGGTATGTTAGAGAGTAAAAGTGCATAAAAAGCCTCGCTACTTTGTTAAAGGTAGTTTTTGAATAGTTTTTCAAAAAAAAGGTCTTTAAAGTTTAGCTTATGTAGCTTGACATCACAAAACACAAAACTCAAAAAGACAAGATAAAATATAAGATAAACGCAAAACAAAATATAGATGAAACTAAAGTTAGGCTGCATATAAAACCAACAACATAATATTCTACTAGCCTAGTTTTCCTCTTTTAAGTTTAGATTATGTAGCTTGACATCACAAAACGCAAAAAGGCAAGACAAAATACAAGGTAAACGTAAAATAAAGTAGAAGTGAAACAAAAGATAGGTTGCATAAATACAAAAACTGCATTGCCAAAAATAGAATTTGTTGTCTAGAAAGACTTTTTAAAGTTTGTTTCTTTCGTCTATTGACTTAGTGAATCGCGATCTGGTTTTTCTTAGGCGCGCTTGTTTCTTAGTTGTTTTTTTTTGTAAAGAAAGTTTATTCAGACGTTTTTTTTACGCAACTCCTTTAACATTATTTTTAACAAAGTATTCTTTTATACGTGTTTACATTGAAATAAAACCCTTTGCGTAAATAGAGATAAATTAGAGAGCAAAAGCCTCACTACTTTGCAGAAGAAGAATTGGATGGCAAGATACAACTTTTTAAATTCGTGTGCTTTCTCTTTTAAGGTACTTTTTGAATATTTTTTCAAAGAAAAGTTAGCGTAGTTTTCCTCTTTTAAGTTTAGCTTACGCAGCTTGACATCACAAAACGCAAAAACCAATAAGGCATGATAAAATACAAGATAAACGTAAAATAAAATAGAAGTGAAACAAAAGTTAGACACCATAAAAAAAAAACAAACAAAAAAAAAACATAATATACTTCTATGTATGTTTACATTGAACTTAATAAAATCCTTTGTGTAAATATATGAAAAAATAGAGAGTAAGAGTTCATAAAAAAAGCCTCGCTATTTTGCTGAAGAAGAAATGGATGTCTAGATCTTTTAAAATAAGGAACTTTTTGATTTCTTTTTCCGAAAAATGGTTGGAGCAGTTTTCCTTTTTTAAATTTCACTTATGCAGTTTAACATCACAGAAAATATTAATTTGCTTTTTAACAAACTCTTAAAAACATCAGAAGTAATTCTAAATGCAACTCTATTAAAAGTGTTAACAGAATAACAAAACGACTTTTTTTTTTTTTAAAGATAAAAAAAGTTTGAACTATCTTTAAATAAGAAATGTGAGAACAGTTTAACAGAACTTCTTGTTTATTATGTATTTAGCGAAACAGATAAATATATTTGCAAAAGCATAGAGAAAACAAACTACACAAAAGGCCCATCTTTATTGCCAAACTGAACAAACTTTTCTAAACTACATAAATGGTCTCACTATATTGCCATATTGAACAAACTTTTCTAAACTACCCTCTTTTTGAATTTTTAGCTTCATGTTTTTAATTTTGTCTTTAATATGGCTTCGGTAGGAGTACTTTTGCAAGACATGAATGAGCTTGTCACTGCTATGATTTGCCAAGATGCCAAGGTAATCTTTGTACGAGCAACTTGAGCTTACATCTGTAAACACGTCTTGCAAGATGTATGCCAACACTAAAGCTGCACATCGAGGAAAACTTCTGGTGTTGAACCATTCGTTGTGGCCAGGGCAAGCATTCAGCTTTTCAACTATTTCATCTAAAATTTTACAAACTCAAGTCATAACACAAAGAGATTAAATCGAATATTCATTTGGTTCTGAAGCATGACAAGATTAATTTTGTTTTTTTATTTGTTTTTTTTGTTGACCTTATTGTTTGCACTGATAGCAATAACTGGTTTTTGAAAGATTACCTAATTGGCATTGGCTAACTTCTGCTTTGTTTTCCTTTGTTCTTGGCTGAGTTGATCCTGAAATAAAATAAAACCATGTTCATTTTTCTAATTCATAAAAAAACCATCAACAGTTTCTAAGTGTTAGAGATAATAACAAGCTGTGCATGATTTCTAACGGTGATGTTTCTAACTTCATCATTAGAAATCGGGTAGACACAACTTTCTAAAAGTGCACTTAGCAATGATGGCTAGTTTTTATTAACAGTTAACCATCTGAAATTGTGCAAGAAGAGGTTTGTGTTTATATATGTTTGTATAAATTAGGTTTTACATTACCGATGTGTTCTTGAGTAAAAGATGGCATTTCCAACTTGATTTTTTTTCTTCTTGGATCTTTTACTTCTAAAACATAATCAGTTTTAGTATCATTCACTTGTGTAAACATTTAAGCAATCACAGAATTAGTCCTGCAACAAATACATACACACTTCTGTGTTGTTTTTTTTGTTTTTTTTTTTGTTTTTTTTATTGTTTTTCTTTTTTTTTTTTTTTTTTACAGCTTTAACAATAACAATAGGGCAAGGAGTTAATTTGGGCATTTTTATTTTTTGAAAGCGTGTTGAGATTTGCATAAAAATCAAAAATCAAAAAGAATTTACCTCTGGATGTACAAGCAAGACTTTGGCTAAATAGACTACCAACAGATTGAACAGCACCAGGTGAGGGCTGTTTTTCAAGAACAGTACCAGCCTGTTGGACTGGAACAGCTGAAAGAAACAAACTGGGTTTGGCCATCGTTTGCTGACGAGCAACAAGATTAGGAGCCAGAGGAACAGAAAAGACCTCTTTTGAAGGATTAAAAACAACTTGCAGAGAAGGAGCAACATGAACAGGTTTGGCAACCACTTGCTTATGAGCAGGTTCAAGAAGAGCAGGTTCAAGAAGAGCAGGTTCAAGAAGAGCAGCTTCAGGAGGAGCATGGAAAACACGTGTGACAGCCATAAGATTATCTTGCTGTGAAGCAACATTAGACACTGTTTCCAGCAGAACAGAAAAGACCTCTTTTGAAGGACTGAAAGCAACTTGTTGAGCAGGAGCAGCAGAAACAGGTTTGGCAACCACTTGCTCACTAAAGTAAACTGGAGAAAGTTGTGCATGGTGTTCAATAAAATCCGGTTCATCAGGAAATAATGTTAATGCAAGAGGAGAACAAGCTGTGCCAACAGGAACAGCTAGAGTCTGATCTACATCCATACAAACAGCTTGTTCATTAGGAACTAGTTGTGCAAGAGCAGAGGATAGTTCAAGAACTGGACCAGCGATTGTTTGTTCAGAAGGAACAGACGAAACAGGAGTTGAGCTAGGTTCACACAAGAAATCTACAACATGTTCGTTGCTGTCCTCTAAAGGAGCATTGTTTTCTACAGCTGGAGAAAATGGAACCACTGTGGTACAACCGAAAGTAGCAGCACATTCTTCAGAGTCAGAACCGGAGTCTGAATCTTCCTCAAAAATGTCCTCAACATCATGAAAACCGTACTCCTCTGCATTAGTTCGGAGCCAGTCCATCACATCCTTCTCCTCCTTTGGTGGTCTCTCAGACTTTTCAACAGTCAAAGACTCTATGACTCCGAAGGACTGTCCGATGCCCAGGGCAAAGCGCAACTCCTCTGCAGCGTTCCACTGGGACACATAAAAGCTATCCATTGTGTGTCTGCTGTGCTTCATGTAGAGTGTAGCAAACCGCTCGCGATCTTCTTTGCTGTTGTTGGCAAAGTAAGTGGCTATCGAACCGCGAATGCAAGTGGGAGTAAGACGCTTCATGGGAATGTTTACTTGGCTTTTTCTGAAGCAGGACGTCAGGCTAGAGGTGATAGCAGAGGAACCCATCTGGTAAACAGGCACTCTAGTTGCACCTAGTGTCACACCTTCGTCTTTGTTGGCTCTCACCGAAGGAAAAAGGGGCCTGTAGCAGTCGCTCAACTCCAAAACAGTCTTGGTGTCTGCAGCCATGTAGTGAGAGTCGTTGACAAGAAGGTCTCTGTATCTCAGCAAATAAATATCGATCAACACTTTCAAGTCGTTCGGCACTAGAATGTTTTTGGCTCCGTACTTGTATGCTGTTTTGTAGCGCTCTTGCACAATGCAATATCCACACTCACTCTTCTCAGCAGCCATGTAGTCTCTAATGTTTAAAAGAGCAATGTTAGATTTTCTTAAACTGTTAATTACAGTGACAGAGAGCAGAAGATGGTTTCGTAGAGACACAGCATTGTCTCTAGTCAGCGGAAGAGACGCCTTTCTAATCGATTCCACTAAGTCTCTTACGTATGCAGACTTGCCATATTCGGTCAGCAAACTGACATTGATGATGTTGATGCTTTTTCTTCTTTTCACAAGGCTCCTCCTCAAAGAACGAAAGGGCCTCAGCACTTTTCGCAACTCATCCACCTTGCAGCGCAAACGTCGGATGGCCTCATGAGAAAGTCCGAAATAGACGTTTCTGGCTTCACTGAAACGAAACAGGAGACAAAGGGAGACGAGGCGGTTGTACAACGTGTGACAAGACATGGCTTTTGTTTGGTCAAGTTCACTCAGCTTGGAATTGAGCTGAATTTTCTTAAAGTGCAAGGAGAAGTATCTATCCTCCAAAACATTGGAATTGGTGAGGGCGTTTGGGTGCAGCGTCAACGTGCTGTCACAACAAGTCAATATTTCCACAACTGCATTTTTGTAGATCTTTGCTTGTGACCAAGTGTTGTTGTTGGCTACCACAAGCCACTTTTCAAAGTCTCTGAAGAGCTCATCTGCTGACTGGTAATAAAAGTGAAAAGCATCTTTGTCCAGCTGAAACAAGAGTCTCTTTTCTTCGGTCAAGACATAGGAGCTGGAAACCAAGTGCTCTAAGGAATCGAAATCAGAGTCAAGGACGGATTCGGTGTTCAGCTCTTTGTTTTCTACAGAGGTGCATTGGTTTGCAGAAGGAGCCTCGGACGAACCAGCAACTGGTGAGGGCAAGCTTAAAAGAGGATCAGAGGAAAGAACCGGAGAAGAAAAAGAGGAGGAAGGCCCAGGAGCAGAGGATGCAGAGCCTGATGCAGACGCTTGTTCAGCTACTGGCTTAATACCAAAGAAGGCAGGTCGAATAAATTGAGGGACATAGAGCTTCTCGTTGTCGTATCGCTTTGCCTCTGCAATCTTTTGTTTGATCATCTTGGAATCGTAGAAATGAGTCTCTTTCAAGTGTATGTCCAGTCGGTCGTAATACTTCCAACATTGCAAACAGGGGTAAGGTTTTGGACAGCCGGACTTGCGTTCGAGACGAGCATGCTGAAACTTCCTGACCATTGCAGAGTAAAAGAGGAAGCTTCATCCAAAGTCCAAGAATGATCTTTTTTAGTCAAGTGTCTTTTAATGCTTGTGGACGAATGTTTGCACAAAGGCATCGGACAGCTAACAGCGTACCTCTTCTTGGTACCATAGAAAGGTACAACCCTGTTTACGGAGCCACACGCTGCAACTAATGCGGCCCTGACTTTGTTTTTGAGCTTTAAGTCTCTCTGTTCTTGTGACTGCTTTCTTTTCTTTTTTTTTGCTTTAGAGTTTGGAGAAGAAGCAACAACAGAGTTGTTTTCTTGTGAAGAAGACATGTTCAGGTGTTTGTTTGCAACGGTTTTTGCTAAAAAAAGGAAACCAGTCAGTGAGAGTTTTTTTCTTCTGCCTGCATCCAATCCTGGAATGTTTACAACTGCAGGGAAGAGCTGTGTTTTTTCGAATCCTCTGCAAAAGAGAAAAAAAGAAAGAAAAGAGAGCAACAAGAAGAAACAAAGTTTCCACTAGCAAATGAAAAAGAATGAGAGCAACTAGCATTACATGCATGGTGGCAGCAGTGATTGCTATTATGAGAAGGAGAATGAGAAAAAAAAAAAGAAAAAGAAAAGAAACAAATAAATAAAGAGATGGAGTTTGAGAGGATCTCGCAACCATATGACTCAAAGAAAGAAACTGTGTTGAAAAAAGGCAAGAGAGGGCAAATAGAACTTGCTAACAAGGACAAATGACAGACATAACTACAACAGTAACAACTCTCATTGCAAGCATAATAACAACAGCATCAGCATCACTGACTCAGAGAGTGTTGACATAACAAAAAAGAAAACAAAAGTACAAGCCAAGTGGGGGAACATTAACAAACACTCATTGCAACTATAACAACAACAACAACAGCAACAGCATCACTGACTCAGAGGGTATTGATAAAAAAAAACAAGCAAAACAAAAACAAACAAAAAAACAAATAAAAAAACAAAACAAGCAAATTGGGTGAACAGTAACAACTCTCATTGCAAGCATAATAACAACAACAGCATCAGCATCAGCATCACTGACTCAGAGAGTGTTGACAAAATAAAATAGACAATAAGCAAGCAAAGTGGGTGAACAGTAACAACTCTCACTGCAAGCATAATAACAACAACAGCATCAGCATCAGCATCACTGACTCAGAGAGTGTTGATAAAATAAAACAGATTATAAACAAACAAAGTGGGTGAACAGTAACAGCTCTCATTGAAAGCATAATAACAACAACAGCATCAGCAACAGCATCACTAACTCAGAGGATATATAAAAAAACAAACAAACAAACAAACAAAACAAAAACAAAAAAAAACAAGCAAAGTGGCTGAACAGTAACAGCTATCATTGCAAGTAAAATAACAACAACAGCATCAGCAACATCATCACTGACTCAGAGAGTGGTGATAAAATAAAACAGATTAAAAAACAAGCAAAGTGGCTAAACAGTAACAACTATAAATACAAGTAAAATGACAAAAGCAGCAACAGCATCACTAACTCGCAGGGTGTTGATAAAAAAAAAAAGCAACAAACAAACAAAGCAAGCAAAGTGGGTGAACATTAACACTCATTGCAACTATAATAACACCAACAGCAACAGCATCAGTGACTCAAAGGGTGTTGATAAACAAAAACAAAGGCACAAACAAAACAAGCAGAGTGGGGGAACATTAACAACACTTATTGCAAGCATAATAACAACAACAGCATCAGCATCTCTGACTCAGAGAGTGTTGATAAAATAAAATAGATTATAAACATGCCAAGTTTGTGAACATTAACAAACACTCATTGCAACTATAACAACGACTACAGCAACAGCATCACTTACTCAGAGAGTGTTGAGAAAAAAAACAACAAAAAAAACAAAAACAAAACAAAACAGAAAACAGAAGTACAAGCCAAGTGGGGGAACATTAACAAACACTCATTGCAACTAAAACAACAACAACAGCAACAGCATCACTTGCTCAGAGGATATTGATAAAAAAAACAAACAAACAAACAAACAAAACAAGCAAAGTGGCTGAACAGTAACAGCTATCATTGCAAGTAAAATAACAAACAACAGCATCAGCAACATCATCACTGACTCAGAGAGTGGTGATAAAATAAAACAGATTAAAAAACAAGCAAAGTGGCTGAACAGTAACAACTATAAATACAAGTAAAATGACAAAAGCAGCAACAGCATCACTAACTCGCAGGGTGTTGATAAAAAAAAAAGCAACAAACAAACAAAGCAAGCAAAGTGGGTGAACATTAACACTCATTGCAACTATAATAACACCAACAGCAACAGCATCAGTGACTCAAAGGGTGTTGATAAACAAAAACAAAGGCACAAACAAAACAAGCAGAGTGGGTGAACATTAACAACACTTATTGCAAGCATAATAACAACAACAGCATCAGCATCACTGACTCAGAGAGTGTTGATAAAATAAAATAGATTATAAACATGCCAAGTTTGTGAACATTAACAAACACTCATTGCAACTATAACAACAACAACAGCAACAGCATCACTTGCTCAGAGGATATTGATAAAAAAAACAAACAAACAAACAAACAAAACAAGCAAAGTGGCTGAACAGTAACAGCTATCATTGCAAGTAAAATAACAACAACAGCATCAGCAACATCATCACTGACTCAGAGTGTGGTGATAAAATAAAACAGATTAAAAAACAAGCAAAGTGGCTGAACAGTAACAACTATAAATACAAGTAAAATGACAAAAGCAGCAACAGCATCACTAACTCGCAGGGTGTTGATAAAAAAAAAAGCAACAAACAAATAAAGCAAGCAAAGTGGGTGAACATTAACACTCATTGCAACTATAATAACACCAACAGCAACAGCATCAGTGACTCAAAGGGTGTTGATAAAGAAAAACAAAAGCACAAACAAAACAAGCAAAGTGGGTGAACATTAACAACACTTATTGCAAGCACAATAACAACAACAGCATCAGCATCACTGACTCAGAGAGTGTTGATAAAACAAAATAGATTATAAACAAGCCAAGTTGGTGAACATTAACAAACACTCATTGCAACTGTAATAAGAACAACAGCAACAGCATCACTGACACAAAGGGTGTTGATAAACAAAAACAAAAACACAAGCAAAGTGGGTGAACATTAACAACACTCATTGCAACTATAACAACAACAACAGCAACAGCATCACTGGCTCAAAGGGTGTTGATAAAATAAAGAAACAAAAACAAAACAAGCAAAGTGGGTGAACAGTAACAACTCCCATTGCAAGCATAATAACGACAACAGCAACAGCAACACCATCACTGACTCAGAGAGTGTTGATAAAATAAAATAGATTATAAACAAGCCAAGTGGGGGAACATTAACAAACACTCATTGCAACTGTAACAACAACAACAGCAACAGCATCACTTACTCAGAGAGTGTTTATAAATAAAACAAAAAACAAAAACAAGAAACAAAAATACAAGCCAAGTGGGTGATTACTAACAGCGCTAACAGCAGCAACAACAGTGTCTTTAGAAACAACAAACAAGTACAACAGCAACAACTGCTTTTACAGAGTATAACAATAACAACAACATGGCACTAACAACAACAAAAGGGTTGGAATAAAAACCTGTAGGCAAAAGGAGAGCTGCATTCAGACAAGATCGATTACAAAGAGGCTCTTCTTTAGGACAGAGGAGAAACTGCTTTTGAGGGACAGAGGGACTTTTGTTGTTGTTGTTGTTGTTGTGCAGAAACCAACAAACTTTTATTGAACCGAATATAACCGAATATAACCGAAAGTCTTGTTTGCTTCTGTTTTGTGCCATCAAGAAGGGAAAACAAAACATCACAAAACAAACGAAGCAAACGAAACAAACAAACAAACGAACGAAACAAACAAAAAAACGATTAAATAAATAAACAAACAAACGAAACAAACAAACAAACAAAAACAAATAGGAAAAACAGAAAACGCAGTACCGAAACCTCGCCATTTTTATCCTTCCTCGAGCTTTCTTTGGGCGCCAAAGACCGAGAAAGTTGAGCAAACGTGACGTTGAGGGGGGGGGGGGGGGTACTTAAGGCCAGCAGACCGACCAATGGCAAGCTTAGGAGAGACCCACGTGAATGTTACATTTTCTTTCTATGTACGCTGAATCCGCTCAAAGTCTGGAATTTCCAGCATTCACGTGTCATCACTCCAGCCACCAGATTGGCCCACACTTTGCACACTTTCAAGACTAGAACTTCACTTAATCACAAATTGAGCCAAAAAAAAACTAAGTCTCGCATGGCGACAACTTTTCCAAAAGCAAACAAAGGCAAACAAAGGCAAACGAAGGCAAACGAAGAAAAAACAAAAACAAGTAAACAAAAACAAAACCGAAAAGGGAGAGAGAGAGCAAGTCGACTCATTTCTTTCGACTGCCTTAAACGAGAAGTCTAAAACGTTTAAAAGTTGAAAACTAAGTTTTTTAAATGAACTGCACCGAAAAAACTTTACGACAGTTTAGCTGGTTAAAAACGCAGAGGAAAATATTTTATAAAATTTAAGCGTTCTAAAGATGTCCATTTTTGTTTTTGTTTTTTTTTTATTTTGGTTTGTTTCTGGTTTGCTTCTTTTTTTTTTTTTAAATTCTAGCGATCGAGCATATTTGAACGGTTTCATCAACCTGTTGGCGCACGTGCTCGAGAGCTAGAACTTTGATTGCTTTTGTTGTTGAGAATTGAGAATGTCCGAGCAGGTTTTTTTATCGATTTCATCGCTTGTGGCGAGGCAAAAATCAAAACGCTTTTTGGACGAAAGAAAGGAGATTAAAAGGAAAAAAGAGAAGAAAAAAAAAAACAAAAAAATAGGTTATGTGTCATAAACATTTATTTTCTCACGCGATGACGTCTAGTTTTGTTAGAGTAATTAAAATATGGTATCAAGTTTGTAATTTCTATCTTATTTTTAGTTACGGATAATTGCCAATTATGTCACGTTTAGTATACACAACGCTGTTTTCTTAATAGCAATATGATACAAACAAGTTATAAAAAAAAAAAGCGTTCGCTCGATCTTCCTTAGTCAGTTGAACAAAAAGAAATTTTCACAACATATGATTGATTTGGTTGTCCTAGCAAGCTGTTTTAGCAAACGACTAGAGGTTGCAACTGTTGTTCATTGAAAACGAAAAATCTAGCGTCAGCAAGAAATTTTTGAATACATAATGTACACAAAAGTGGCACTAACAAATGAAAATGTAAAAAAAAATGTTTACCTTGATGCCAGACTCGCAGAGATGTTGTCGCTCGTTGCTATCGACTGCGAACAGCTTTGTTGTTTTTCGAAGTGCCTCTTCACTCTACTTATAGCCGAAGTTTTGGCTTCGAAAAAAAATACGAACGTCGTTAAGCTCAACGAGCTGCTTTAATTGTTGTTCGTGCGAAAACGAAATGCTTAAACGGATAAAAGTGTTGGCGTAATTACACTTTTCGACCGCGATGCAGTTTGTCAACAACTCTAGCGTACTTTTTTGGCTCGTGGAGCAAAAAAGCCTCATGATAATAGCAAAGGCTTAAAATGTCTTAACATGTCAGCAAAGGCTTAATATGCTTAATAAACTGTGGGTTAAGTTTTTGCGGTGCAGCTCATTAACAACTTAATTTGCAACTTGCTGGCACAAGCAAACGTTTATGACTTCTCGTTTAAGACAGTTGAGCGAAATCAGTCGACTCACTCATTCTCCCTTTTCTGTTTTGTTTTTGTTTTGTTTTTTTGTTTTTGTTTTTGTTTGTTTTTTTTTTCTTTGTTTGTCTTTTGTTTAAAATGTAAAAAACTCGAAAGGAAAGTTGTTGCTTTGTTTGCTTATTGAAAGTTTTCGCCAGTTGCAAGACTTAGTTTTGTTTTTGTTTACTTATTAAAATATCGAGGAAAATATTTGAGGACATCGCATTCTAAAGGTGCCTTTTTAATAAAACATCTAACGATTTAGCTTTTAACGTTATGCTCAAAAGAATGCCCGTTTCGGTTTCTTTTTTCTTTTTTTTTTTTTTTTTTTCCTTTGTTTCAATTGGGCAGAGTGCTCATTTGAGCAGCCCGCCCATGATCCAAAATTAGGACTTTTCTACGAGATACTTTTCATGGACTGTTGTAATTTCAGCAGACCAACACAGTGACTAGTTGGTAGTGTGTGTTAGTTCCGCTTTCATTCACGGTTGAGCGGACCTGTTCGATTACTCGAACATTGGTCACGTCTGGAACGTGAGAATGCTAGAGTGCGTTTTACTAACAATTTTATCGCTTGTGGCCAGGAAAGCAAAACTTTCCGTTTTTGTCTTTTGCATTCTAAAGGTGCCTTCTTAATAAAACCTCTAACGATTTAGCTTTTAACGTTATGCTTAAAAGAATGCCCGTTTCGATTTCATTTTTTTTTTCTGTTTGTTTTTGTTTTTGTTTTTTTTTTTCAATTCGGCATTTTAAGGGTGCCTTTATAACAAGATCTAACGATATAGCGTTTAATGTTGTGCTCAAAAAAAAAAAAAGTGCCTTTTATATCTCTCAATGGTCTCCAACGATAAAACTGCCGACCAATCGCAACGATTAAACAGCCGACCAATGGCAGCTCAATAGTCTCCAAACATGAAACTGCCGACCAATGGCAGCTCAGTGGTTTGAGAAGTGAGATCATTCGATTTCGTTTTATTATCTCCAGTTTGAACTAGTGCTTGGCTTTTATAAAAATTGTCAAATTTTGCCAAGCAAATCTTATACGAAACGCTACTTTGATGTCAAACCTTCGTTACTCCCTATTCCCTTCTAGCGGAGGGCCGGCTAAAAGCTAGAAAAAAAGAGAGAAGGAAACTTTTTTCTTTTTTTCTTTATCTTTTTTTTTTTTTTTTTTTAAGAGGGGTAGGGGTGGGGGGGGGGGGGGGGGAAGGAGTAAGAGAATTACGGGGTTAGGATTGGAGGGGGATGAGGTTACGGTTTGGAAGCCTGGGGACAATGAAAAATTGCGTTCGTATAGTGTCCACGAGGGGCGTCCTTCGGTTGTAACGTGCCGCTAGGTGCACGCGTCTAGTAGTTTCGTTGCATCGACCTAGAGGAGTTCTCCGAAAGGTCTTGCGCTTTGGGCTCGGGCAAACGGCCTGCATCCATTGTAAACACGGTCTCTGCCGTTAGAAAATCGTTAACCAGGCTTTTGTGAGCTTTAACAACCATCCCTTTGAGTTTAAAACGAACGTTTCCCCAAAAGCCATTCGAGATGGAGGTACTCACGGAGGTTTGTTACGGTAACAACCCTGTGGTTTGCCATCTTCTTTCTTTCCGCAGCGTCGCAAACGGATCGGCCGGTCTCTTAGGTGACGAAAAAACGTCTGATCTCTCGACTGGAATGCTTAACGTACTAAGATTAGAAGAGTTAGTACTAAGAGTCGCATCTGGCCGCCGTAATTTTCTTCGATGATGTACTTGAAAATTTCGTGACGTCGTTTTCAAAGCTCTAGGGTCGATTTTAACCTTCGACCTTAAAGTCGATTTTAGCCTTCGGTGTGGCTCTGTACAACTTTTGCGGTGAAAAAGCTTGCGCGGAGTCTACAGTTGTATTTAGCCGACAGACGCTGGCAACGCAGAAACAGAATGACTCTTGGGCGGCGCAAACCGAGCGTTCAGCAAATTTCTAGCATTTTACGTCAAAGCGGACAATCTGCACGACAAATAAAGCTAACTTTCTCGTTGCAACAGTTAGTCACTGGACGTTGGACGAGTGTGTACAGCTGTTTTGCGTCGAAAGCCGACCGGTGGTCGGATGCGACTCTTCTTTTCATTCGAAAATCAGAACCTGGCCATCAGTCGTGTATCACCATCGAATGCTTAATGTAGTGATTTCTCGAAACGACAAAAGCTTGTAAAACAAACAGCTTCGCTGTACTGTTGCCTAGTATGTTAACGGATGGCCAGGAACAACCTTGGTCTGTAAAGAATGAGTTCGTTTTTCCATTCGAGGCACTAATTACTGCAGTTTTAAAAGTCACCTAAAGTATAAGCTCATCTCTCCATTCAAGAAAAACAAGCATCAGAGTTTCGGAAAGTTTGCATGCACGACACCACCATCGATGATACTTAAACAAACAGAAAATGAATTGCAAAACAGAACCACTGAATTGCAAAACATAACAACGGACAGCTTGTAAAAAGCATGGTGATGAGCTTCTTCAATCCAATCAAGGAACCAAGCATCACAGTTTCGGCAATGGTGCATGTGCAAATCAGCAAACTGTGATACTTAATCAAACAACTTCACTGTTTTGCTTAGTTTAAGAACGGATGGCTAAGAACAACCTCGTTAGTGAGTATGAAGTCATCTCTTCATTCAAGGAATTAATAATCAGAGTTTTAGAAGTCTCTTACGTGCGATACTACTATCAACGGTACTTAATCAAACAGCCTCTCAGAATGGCCTAGTTTGAGAACGGAAGGCTAGGAACAACCTTAGTAGTGGGTCATCAGTTCAACTTTTCATTCAAGGAATTAAGCATCTAAAATCTGAAAAATAAAAAGAAGAGCTCTTTGTTAGAAGTTCTTATTTTTATTTTTCCTCAACTTCTATTTCTTTTCTTTTTTTCTTTTTTTTTTTTAATGATAGTTTTTCTTTTTTTTTTATCTATTTTGTTCGTTTAAATTAATACAACAGGCGTTTTAGGTCGTTTCTGTAACATTATTTAACACTTTAAATTGTAATAAATATTTGAACTGAAGAAAATCCTTTTCGTAACGTTAAAATGTCATAAGAACATTTCATCTTTACCAAATACGCTTGTAAAAATAGTTTCACTTTTAAAGTTTGTTGTATATGTCTTTTAATTTAGTGAATCGCAATTTGGATTCTCTTAGGCGCACATCTACTTTAGTTGCTTTTTCTTAAAGAAAGGTCACCAGAGTTATCTTACACAGCTCCTGCAGCATAATCTTTAACAAAATACTCTTTTGAAAAGTTTTACATTGAAATAAACAAAAGCCATTTGCGTAAATAGAGATAAATTAGAGAATAAAAAGTGCATAAACGCCTCGCTACTTTGATGAAGAAGAAACGGATGACTAGATGCAACTTTTTAATTTCGCGTGCTATCTCTTTCGATTAAGGTACTTTTTGAATATTTTTTCAAAGAAATGTTAGCGTAGTTTTCCTTTTTTAAATTTAAATCATGTTTAAAGGTAGTTTTTGAATGTTTTTTCAAAGAAATGTTAGCGTAGTTTTCATCTATTAAATCTAAATCATGTTTAAAGGTAGTTTTCGAATATTTTTTCAAAGAAAAGTTAGCGTAGGTTTCCTCTTTTAGATCTAGCTTATGTTTAAGGTAGTTTTTGAGTATTTTTTCAAAGAAAAGTTAGCGTAGTTTTCCTCTTTTAGATCTAGCTTATGTTTAAGGTAGTTTTTGAGTATTTTTTCAAAGAAAAGTTAGCATAGTTTTCCTCTTTTGGATATAGCTTATGTTTAAGGTAGTTTTTAAATATTTTTTTAAAGAAAAGTTAGCGTAGTTTTCCTCCTTTAGATCTAGCTTTATAATTCAGGTAGTTTTTGAATATTTTTTCAAATAAAAATTAGCAAAGTTTAGCTTATTTAGCATGACATCACAAAATACTAAACTCAAAAAGGCAAGATAAAGTATAAGATAAACGTAAAATAAGATATAGATGAAACAAATGTTAGGCTGCATAAAATCTAAAACTGCATTGCCTATCATAAACACAAACGTCTAGTAAGAGCTTTTAAAGTTCGTTCTTTTCGTCTTTTAATTTGGTGAATCGCGATTTGAATTTTCTAAAGCGCACATGCCTCTCAGTTGCTTTTTTCTTAAGGAAAGGTCACCAGAGTTTTTTTACGCAGCTCCTGCAGCATAATCTTTAACAAAATACTCTTTTGTATATCATTACACAGAAATAAACAAAAACCATTTGCGTAAACAGAGATAAATTAGAACTCAAAAGTGCATAAAAAGCCTCGCTACTTTGCTATAGAAGAAGTGGATGACTAGATACAACTTTGTAAATTCGTGTACTACCTCGATGGATTAAGGTATTTTTCGAAAGTTTTTTTAAAGCAAAAATAGCGCAGTCTTCCTCTTTTAAATCTACCTTATGTCTAAGGCAGTTTTTGAATAGATTTTCAAAGAAAGGTTAGCGTAGTTTTCCACTTTTAAGTTTAGCTTATGTAGCTTGACAAAACAACACACAAAAAGACAAGATAAAATATCAGATAAACGTAAAATAAAATATAAATGAAACTAAAGTTAGGCTGCATAAAAAACAAACAACTTAATAATCTACTAGACATGTTTAAGTTGAATTAAGTAAAGTCCTTTGCGCAAATTTGGGTAAATAAGAGATTAAAAGTCCATAAAAAGCCTCGATACTTTGCTGAAGAAGAAGATGACTATATGCAACTTTTTAAAATCGTGAGCTATCTATATCGATTTAGGTCCTTTTTGAGTACTTTTTCAATGAGAAGTTAGCGCAGTTTTCCTCTTTTAAGATTGGATCATGAAGCTTGACATAACAAAACACAAAACTAACAAAGGCAAGACAAAATATAAGGTAAACGCAATATAAAATATAGATGAAATTAAAGTTAGGCTGCATAAAATAAACGGGTAACAATACTCTTCTATGTATATTTACATTGAGTTAAATAAAATCCTTTGCGCAAATATAGGTATGTTAGAGAGTAAAAGTGCATAAAAAGCCTCGCTACATTGCTGTAGAAGAAGTGGATGACTAGATACAAACTTTTAAATTTGTGTGCTGTCTCTATCGAATAAGGTAGTTTTCGAAAGTTTTTTCAAAGCAAAAATAGCGCAGTGTTCCTCTTTTAAATTTAGATTATCTCAAAGGTAGATTTTGAATAGTTTTTCAAAGAAAGGTTAGCGTAGCTTTCCTCTTTTAAGTTTAGCTTATGTAGCTTGACATCACAAAACACAAAGCTCAAAAAGACAAAATAAAATATAAGATAAACGTGAAATAAAATACAGATGAAGCTAAAGTTAGACTGCATAAAAAACCAACAACATAATAATCTACTAGGTATGTTTACATTAAATTAAATAAAATCCTATGCGCAAATATAGGTATGTTAGAGAGAAAAAGCCTCGCTACTTTGTTAAAGGTAGTTTTTGAATAGTTTTTCAAAGAAAGGTTAGCGTAGTTTTCCTCTTTAAAGTTTAGTTTATGTAGCTTGATATCACAAAACACAAAACTCAAAAAAGAAAAGTAAGATAAAAGTTAATCGTAAAATAAAATATAGGTGAAATAATTGTTAGGCTGCATAAAAGAAAAAAAAAATCATAGCATAATAATCTTCTATATATGCTTGGATTGAATTAAATGAATTCCTTTGCGTAAATATAAGCAAACTAGTGAGAAAAAGTGCATAAAAAGCATCGCTACTTTGCTGCAGAAGAAGTGGATGACTATATGCAACTTTTTAAAATTGTGTGCTATCTCTATCGATTAAGGTGGTTTTCGAAAGTTTTTTCAAAGCAAAAATAGCGTAGTTTTCCTCTTTTAAATCTAGCTTTTGTCTAGGGTAGTTTATGAATAGATTTTCAAAGAAAGGTTAGCGTAGCATTCCTCTTTTAAGTTTAGCTTAAAATTCTTGGCATCACAAAACACAAAACTCAAAAAGATAAGATAAAATATAAGATAAACCTAAAACATAATATAAATGAAACTAAAGATAAGCTGCATAAAAAACTAACAACATAATAATCTACTAGGCATGTTTAAATTGAATTATATAAAATCCTTTGCGCAAATATAGGTATGTTAGTAAAAAAGCATTAAAAGCCTCGCAACTTTGTTAAAGGTAGATTTTGAATAGTTTTTCAAAGAAAGGTTAGCGTAGTTTTCCTCTTTTATGTTTAGATTATGTAGCTTGACATCACAAAACACAAAGCTCAAAAAGACAAAATAAAATATAAGATAAACGTAAAATATAGATGAAACAAAGTTTACACTGCATAATAAACAAACAACATAATTATCTACTAGGCATGTTTAAGTTGAACTAAATAAATTCCTTTGCGCAAATATGGGAAAGTTAGACAGTAAAAATCCATAAAAAGCCTCGATACTTTGCTGAAGAAGATGACTATATGCAACTTTTTAAAATCGTGAGCTATCTATATCGATTTAGGTCCTTTTTGAGTACTTTTTCAATGGAAAGTTAGCGCAGTTTTCCTCTTTTAAGATTAGATTATGAAGCTTGACATAATAAAACACAAAACTAACAAAGGCAAGATAAAATAAAGGTAGTTTTCGAATGTTTTTTCAAAGCAAAATTAGCGTAGTGTTCCTCTTTTAAATCTAGATTATCTCAAAGGTAGATTTTGAATAGTTTTTCAAAGAAAAGTTAGCGTAGCTTTCCTCTTTTAACATTAGCTTATGTAGCTTGACATCACAGAACACAAAAACATAAAATAAAATATAAGACAAATAGATGTAGCTAAAGTTAGGCTGCATAAAAAACCAACAACATAAAATATCTACTAGGCATGTTTAAATTGAATTAAATAAAACCCTTTGCGCAAAAATAGAGAGTAAAATGCATAATGTTAGAGAGTAAAAGTGCATAGAAAGCCTCGCTACTTTGCTGTAGAAGAAGTGGATGACTAGATACACTTTTTTAAACTTGTGTGCTATCTCTATCGAATAAGGTAGTTTTCGAGAGTTTTTTCAAAGCAAAATTAGCGTAGTGTTCCTCTTTTAAATCTAGATTATCTCAAAAATAGATTTCGAATAGTTTTTCAAAGAAAGGTTAGCGTAGCTTTCCTCTTTTAACATTAGCTTATGTAGCTTGACATCACAGAACACAAAAAGATAAAATAAAATATAAGACAAACGTAAAATGAAAAATAGATGTAGCTTAAGTTAGACTGCATAAAAAACCAACAACATAATAATCTAACAGGTATGTTTAAGTTGAATTAAATAAAACCCTCTGCGCAAATATAGGTATGCTAGAGAGTAAAAAGGCATAAAAAGCCTCGCTACTTTGTTAAAGGTAGTTTTTGAATAGTTTTTCAAAGACAGGTTAGCGTAAATTTCCTCTTTAAAGTTTAGCTTATGTAGCTTGACATCACAAAATATAAAACTCAAAAAGACAAGATAAAATATAAGATAAACGCAAAATAAAATATAGATGAAACTAAAGTTAGGCTGCATAAAAAACCAACAACATAATAATCTACTAGGCATGTTTAAATTGAAATAAATAAAATCGTTTGCGCAAAAATAGCTATGTTAGAGAGTAAAAGTGCATAGAAAGCCTCGCTACTTTGGTGTAAAAGAAGTGGATCACTAGATACAACATTTTAAAATCGTGTGCTATCTCTATCGATTAAGGTGGTTTTCGAAAGTTTTTTCAAAGCAAAAATAGCGTAGTCTTCCTCTTTTAAATCTAGATTATGTCTAAGGTAGTTTTTGAACAGTTTTTCAAAGAAAGGTTAGCGTAGCTTTCCTCTTTTAACATTAGCTTATGTAGCTTGACATCACAAAACACAAAACTCAAAAAGACAAAATAAAATATAAGATAAACGTAAAATAAAATGTAGATGAAGCTAAAGTTAGGCTGCATGAAATAAACGGGTAACAATATTTTTCTATGTATGTTTACATTGAGTTATATAAAATCCTCTGCGCAAATATAGGTATGTTAGAGAGTAAAAGTGCATAAAAAGCCTCGCTACTTTGTTAAAGGTTGTTTTTGAATAGTTTTTCAAAAAAAGGTTAGCGTAGTTTTCCTCTTTTAACATTAGCTTATGTAGCTTGACATCACAAAGCACAAAACTCAAAAAGACAAAATAAAATATAAGATAAACGTAAAATAAAATACAGATGAAGCTAAAGTTAGGCTGCATAAAATAAACGGGTAACAATATTTTTCTATGTATGTTTACATTGAGTTAAATAAAATCCTCTGCGCAAATATAGGTATGTTAGAGAGTAAAAGTGCATAAAAAGCCTCGCTACTTTGTTAAAGGTAGTTTTTGAATAGTTTTTCAAAAAAAAGGTCTTTAAAGTTTAGCTTATGTAGCTTGACATCACAAAACACAAAACTCAAAAAGACAAGATAAAATATAAGATAAACGCAAAACAAAATATAGATGAAACTAAAGTTAGGCTGCATATAAAACCAACAACATAATATTCTACTAGCCTAGTTTTCCTCTTTTAAGTTTAGATTATGTAGCTTGACATCACAAAACGCAAAAAGGCAAGACAAAATACAAGGTAAACGTAAAATAAAGTAGAAGTGAAACAAAAGATAGGTTGCATAAATACAAAAACTGCATTGCCAAAAATAGAATTTGTTGTCTAGAAAGACTTTTTAAAGTTTGTTTCTTTCGTCTATTGACTTAGTGAATCGCGATCTGGTTTTTCTTAGGCGCGCTTGTTTCTTAGTTGTTTTTTTTTGTAAAGAAAGTTTATTCAGACGTTTTTTTTACGCAACTCCTTTAACATTATTTTTAACAAAGTATTCTTTTATACGTGTTTACATTGAAATAAAACCCTTTGCGTAAATAGAGATAAATTAGAGAGCAAAAGCCTCACTACTTTGCAGAAGAAGAATTGGATGGCAAGATACAACTTTTTAAATTCGTGTGCTTTCTCTTTTAAGGTACTTTTTGAATATTTTTTCAAAGAAAAGTTAGCGTAGTTTTCCTCTTTTAAGTTTAGCTTACGCAGCTTGACATCACAAAACGCAAAAACCAATAAGGCATGATAAAATACAAGATAAACGTAAAATAAAATAGAAGTGAAACAAAAGTTAGACACCATAAAAAAAAAACAAACAAAAAAAAAAACATAATATACTTCTATGTATGTTTACATTGAACTTAATAAAATCCTTTGTGTAAATATATGAAAAAATAGAGAGTAAGAGTTCATAAAAAAAGCCTCGCTATTTTGCTGAAGAAGAAATGGATGTCTAGATCTTTTAAAATAAGGAACTTTTTGATTTCTTTTTCCGAAAAATGGTTGGAGCAGTTTTCCTTTTTTAAATTTCACTTATGCAGTTTAACATCACAGAAAATATTAATTTGCTTTTTAACAAACTCTTAAAAACATCAGAAGTAATTCTAAATGCAACTCTATTAAAAGTGTTAACAGAATAACAAAACGACTTTTTTTTTTTTTTAAAGATAAAAAAAGTTTGAACTATCTTTAAATAAGAAATGTGAGAACAGTTTAACAGAACTTCTTGTTTATTATGTATTTAGCGAAACAGATAAATATATTTGCAAAAGCATAGAGAAAACAAACTACACAAAAGGCCCATCTTTATTGCCAAACTGAACAAACTTTTCTAAACTACATAAATGGTCTCACTATATTGCCATATTGAACAAACTTTTCTAAACTACCCTCTTTTTGAATTTTTAGCTTCATGTTTTTAATTTTGTCTTTAATATGGCTTCGGTAGGAGTACTTTTGCAAGACATGAATGAGCTTGTCACTGCTATGATTTGCCAAGATGCCAAGGTAATCTTTGTACGAGCAACTTGAGCTTACATCTGTAAACACGTCTTGCAAGATGTATGCCAACACTAAAGCTGCACATCGAGGAAAACTTCTGGTGTTGAACCATTCGTTGTGGCCAGGGCAAGCATTCAGCTTTTCAACTATTTCATCTAAAATTTTACAAACTCAAGTCATAACACAAAGAGATTAAATCGAATATTCATTTGGTTCTGAAGCATGACAAGATTAATTTTGTTTTTTTATTTGTTTTTTTTGTTGACCTTATTGTTTGCACTGATAGCAATAACTGGTTTTTGAAAGATTACCTAATTGGCATTGGCTAACTTCTGCTTTGTTTTCCTTTGTTCTTGGCTGAGTTGATCCTGAAATAAAATAAAACCATGTTCATTTTTCTAATTCATAAAAAAACCATCAACAGTTTCTAAGTGTTAGAGATAATAACAAGCTGTGCATGATTTCTAACGGTGATGTTTCTAACTTCATCATTAGAAATCGGGTAGACACAACTTTCTAAAAGTGCACTTAGCAATGATGGCTAGTTTTTATTAACAGTTAACCATCTGAAATTGTGCAAGAAGAGGTTTGTGTTTATATATGTTTGTATAAATTAGGTTTTACATTACCGATGTGTTCTTGAGTAAAAGATGGCATTTCCAACTTGATTTTTTTTCTTCTTGGATCTTTTACTTCTAAAACATAATCAGTTTTAGTATCATTCACTTGTGTAAACATTTAAGCAATCACAGAATTAGTCCTGCAACAAATACATACACACTTCTGTGTTGTTTTTTTTGTTTTTTTTTTTGTTTTTTTTATTGTTTTTCTTTTTTTTTTTTTTTTTTACAGCTTTAACAATAACAATAGGGCAAGGAGTTAATTTGGGCATTTTTATTTTTTGAAAGCGTGTTGAGATTTGCATAAAAATCAAAAATCAAAAAGAATTTACCTCTGGATGTACAAGCAAGACTTTGGCTAAATAGACTACCAACAGATTGAACAGCACCAGGTGAGGGCTGTTTTTCAAGAACAGTACCAGCCTGTTGGACTGGAACAGCTGAAAGAAACAAACTGGGTTTGGCCATCGTTTGCTGACGAGCAACAAGATTAGGAGCCAGAGGAACAGAAAAGACCTCTTTTGAAGGATTAAAAACAACTTGCAGAGAAGGAGCAACATGAACAGGTTTGGCAACCACTTGCTTATGAGCAGGTTCAAGAAGAGCAGGTTCAAGAAGAGCAGGTTCAAGAAGAGCAGCTTCAGGAGGAGCATGGAAAACACGTGTGACAGCCATAAGATTATCTTGCTGTGAAGCAACATTAGACACTGTTTCCAGCAGAACAGAAAAGACCTCTTTTGAAGGACTGAAAGCAACTTGTTGAGCAGGAGCAGCAGAAACAGGTTTGGCAACCACTTGCTCACTAAAGTAAACTGGAGAAAGTTGTGCATGGTGTTCAATAAAATCCGGTTCATCAGGAAATAATGTTAATGCAAGAGGAGAACAAGCTGTGCCAACAGGAACAGCTAGAGTCTGATCTACATCCATACAAACAGCTTGTTCATTAGGAACTAGTTGTGCAAGAGCAGAGGATAGTTCAAGAACTGGACCAGCGATTGTTTGTTCAGAAGGAACAGACGAAACAGGAGTTGAGCTAGGTTCACACAAGAAATCTACAACATGTTCGTTGCTGTCCTCTAAAGGAGCATTGTTTTCTACAGCTGGAGAAAATGGAACCACTGTGGTACAACCGAAAGTAGCAGCACATTCTTCAGAGTCAGAACCGGAGTCTGAATCTTCCTCAAAAATGTCCTCAACATCATGAAAACCGTACTCCTCTGCATTAGTTCGGAGCCAGTCCATCACATCCTTCTCCTCCTTTGGTGGTCTCTCAGACTTTTCAACAGTCAAAGACTCTATGACTCCGAAGGACTGTCCGATGCCCAGGGCAAAGCGCAACTCCTCTGCAGCGTTCCACTGGGACACATAAAAGCTATCCATTGTGTGTCTGCTGTGCTTCATGTAGAGTGTAGCAAACCGCTCGCGATCTTCTTTGCTGTTGTTGGCAAAGTAAGTGGCTATCGAACCGCGAATGCAAGTGGGAGTAAGACGCTTCATGGGAATGTTTACTTGGCTTTTTCTGAAGCAGGACGTCAGGCTAGAGGTGATAGCAGAGGAACCCATCTGGTAAACAGGCACTCTAGTTGCACCTAGTGTCACACCTTCGTCTTTGTTGGCTCTCACCGAAGGAAAAAGGGGCCTGTAGCAGTCGCTCAACTCCAAAACAGTCTTGGTGTCTGCAGCCATGTAGTGAGAGTCGTTGACAAGAAGGTCTCTGTATCTCAGCAAATAAATATCGATCAACACTTTCAAGTCGTTCGGCACTAGAATGTTTTTGGCTCCGTACTTGTATGCTGTTTTGTAGCGCTCTTGCACAATGCAATATCCACACTCACTCTTCTCAGCAGCCATGTAGTCTCTAATGTTTAAAAGAGCAATGTTAGATTTTCTTAAACTGTTAATTACAGTGACAGAGAGCAGAAGATGGTTTCGTAGAGACACAGCATTGTCTCTAGTCAGCGGAAGAGACGCCTTTCTAATCGATTCCACTAAGTCTCTTACGTATGCAGACTTGCCATATTCGGTCAGCAAACTGACATTGATGATGTTGATGCTTTTTCTTCTTTTCACAAGGCTCCTCCTCAAAGAACGAAAGGGCCTCAGCACTTTTCGCAACTCATCCACCTTGCAGCGCAAACGTCGGATGGCCTCATGAGAAAGTCCGAAATAGACGTTTCTGGCTTCACTGAAACGAAACAGGAGACAAAGGGAGACGAGGCGGTTGTACAACGTGTGACAAGACATGGCTTTTGTTTGGTCAAGTTCACTCAGCTTGGAATTGAGCTGAATTTTCTTAAAGTGCAAGGAGAAGTATCTATCCTCCAAAACATTGGAATTGGTGAGGGCGTTTGGGTGCAGCGTCAACGTGCTGTCACAACAAGTCAATATTTCCACAACTGCATTTTTGTAGATCTTTGCTTGTGACCAAGTGTTGTTGTTGGCTACCACAAGCCACTTTTCAAAGTCTCTGAAGAGCTCATCTGCTGACTGGTAATAAAAGTGAAAAGCATCTTTGTCCAGCTGAAACAAGAGTCTCTTTTCTTCGGTCAAGACATAGGAGCTGGAAACCAAGTGCTCTAAGGAATCGAAATCAGAGTCAAGGACGGATTCGGTGTTCAGCTCTTTGTTTTCTACAGAGGTGCATTGGTTTGCAGAAGGAGCCTCGGACGAACCAGCAACTGGTGAGGGCAAGCTTAAAAGAGGATCAGAGGAAAGAACCGGAGAAGAAAAAGAGGAGGAAGGCCCAGGAGCAGAGGATGCAGAGCCTGATGCAGACGCTTGTTCAGCTACTGGCTTAATACCAAAGAAGGCAGGTCGAATAAATTGAGGGACATAGAGCTTCTCGTTGTCGTATCGCTTTGCCTCTGCAATCTTTTGTTTGATCATCTTGGAATCGTAGAAATGAGTCTCTTTCAAGTGTATGTCCAGTCGGTCGTAATACTTCCAACATTGCAAACAGGGGTAAGGTTTTGGACAGCCGGACTTGCGTTCGAGACGAGCATGCTGAAACTTCCTGACCATTGCAGAGTAAAAGATGGAAGCTTCATCCAAAGTCCAAGAATGATCTTTTTTAGTCAAGTGTCTTTTAATGCTTGTGGACGAATGTTTGCACAAAGGCATCGGACAGCTAACAGCGTACCTCTTCTTGGTACCATAGAAAGGTACAACCCTGTTTACGGAGCCACACGCTGCAACTAATGCGGCCCTGACTTTGTTTTTGAGCTTTAAGTCTCTCTGTTCTTGTGACTGCTTTCTTTTCTTTTTTTTTGCTTTAGAGTTTGGAGAAGAAGCAACAACAGAGTTGTTTTCTTGTGAAGAAGACATGTTCAGGTGTTTGTTTGCAACGGTTTTTGCTAAAAAAAGGAAACCAGTCAGTGAGAGTTTTTTTCTTCTGCCTGCATCCAATCCTGGAATGTTTACAACTGCAGGGAAGAGCTGTGTTTTTTCGAATCCTCTGCAAAAGAGAAAAAAAGAAAGAAAAGAGAGCAACAAGAAGAAACAAAGTTTCCACTAGCAAATGAAAAAGAATGAGAGCAACTAGCATTACATGCATGGTGGCAGCAGTGATTGCTATTATGAGAAGGAGAATGAGAAAAAAAAAAAGAAAAAGAAAAGAAACAAATAAATAAAGAGATGGAGTTTGAGAGGATCTCGCAACCATATGACTCAAAGAAAGAAACTGTGTTGAAAAAAGGCAAGAGAGGGCAAATAGAACTTGCTAACAAGGACAAATGACAGACATAACTACAACAGTAACAACTCTCATTGCAAGCATAATAACAACAGCATCAGCATCACTGACTCAGAGAGTGTTGACATAACAAAAAAGAAAACAAAAGTACAAGCCAAGTGGGGGAACATTAACAAACACTCATTGCAACTATAACAACAACAACAACAGCAACAGCATCACTGACTCAGAGGGTATTGATAAAAAAAAACAAGCAAAACAAAAACAAACAAAAAAACAAATAAAAAAACAAAACAAGCAAATTGGGTGAACAGTAACAACTCTCATTGCAAGCATAATAACAACAACAGCATCAGCATCAGCATCACTGACTCAGAGAGTGTTGACAAAATAAAATAGACAATAAGCAAGCAAAGTGGGTGAACAGTAACAACTCTCACTGCAAGCATAATAACAACAACAGCATCAGCATCAGCATCACTGACTCAGAGAGTGTTGATAAAATAAAACAGATTATAAACAAACAAAGTGGGTGAACAGTAACAGCTCTCATTGAAAGCATAATAACAACAACAGCATCAGCAACAGCATCACTAACTCAGAGGATATATAAAAAAACAAACAAACAAACAAACAAAACAAAAACAAAAAAAAACAAGCAAAGTGGCTGAACAGTAACAGCTATCATTGCAAGTAAAATAACAACAACAGCATCAGCAACATCATCACTGACTCAGAGAGTGGTGATAAAATAAAACAGATTAAAAAACAAGCAAAGTGGCTAAACAGTAACAACTATAAATACAAGTAAAATGACAAAAGCAGCAACAGCATCACTAACTCGCAGGGTGTTGATAAAAAAAAAAAGCAACAAACAAACAAAGCAAGCAAAGTGGGTGAACATTAACACTCATTGCAACTATAATAACACCAACAGCAACAGCATCAGTGACTCAAAGGGTGTTGATAAACAAAAACAAAGGCACAAACAAAACAAGCAGAGTGGGGGAACATTAACAACACTTATTGCAAGCATAATAACAACAACAGCATCAGCATCTCTGACTCAGAGAGTGTTGATAAAATAAAATAGATTATAAACATGCCAAGTTTGTGAACATTAACAAACACTCATTGCAACTATAACAACGACTACAGCAACAGCATCACTTACTCAGAGAGTGTTGAGAAAAAAAACAACAAAAAAAACAAAAACAAAACAAAACAGAAAACAGAAGTACAAGCCAAGTGGGGGAACATTAACAAACACTCATTGCAACTAAAACAACAACAACAGCAACAGCATCACTTGCTCAGAGGATATTGATAAAAAAAACAAACAAACAAACAAACAAAACAAGCAAAGTGGCTGAACAGTAACAGCTATCATTGCAAGTAAAATAACAACAACAGCATCAGCAACATCATCACTGACTCAGAGAGTGGTGATAAAATAAAACAGATTAAAAAACAAGCAAAGTGGCTGAACAGTAACAACTATAAATACAAGTAAAATGACAAAAGCAGCAACAGCATCACTAACTCGCAGGGTGTTGATAAAAAAAAAAGCAACAAACAAACAAAGCAAGCAAAGTGGGTGAACATTAACACTCATTGCAACTATAATAACACCAACAGCAACAGCATCAGTGACTCAAAGGGTGTTGATAAACAAAAACAAAGGCACAAACAAAACAAGCAGAGTGGGTGAACATTAACAACACTTATTGCAAGCATAATAACAACAACAGCATCAGCATCACTGACTCAGAGAGTGTTGATAAAATAAAATAGATTATAAACATGCCAAGTTTGTGAACATTAACAAACACTCATTGCAACTATAACAACAACAACAGCAACAGCATCACTTGCTCAGAGGATATTGATAAAAAAAACAAACAAACAAACAAACAAAACAAGCAAAGTGGCTGAACAGTAACAGCTATCATTGCAAGTAAAATAACAACAACAGCATCAGCAACATCATCACTGACTCAGAGTGTGGTGATAAAATAAAACAGATTAAAAAACAAGCAAAGTGGCTGAACAGTAACAACTATAAATACAAGTAAAATGACAAAAGCAGCAACAGCATCACTAACTCGCAGGGTGTTGATAAAAAAAAAAGCAACAAACAAATAAAGCAAGCAAAGTGGGTGAACATTAACACTCATTGCAACTATAATAACACCAACAGCAACAGCATCAGTGACTCAAAGGGTGTTGATAAAGAAAAACAAAAGCACAAACAAAACAAGCAAAGTGGGTGAACATTAACAACACTTATTGCAAGCACAATAACAACAACAGCATCAGCATCACTGACTCAGAGAGTGTTGATAAAACAAAATAGATTATAAACAAGCCAAGTTGGTGAACATTAACAAACACTCATTGCAACTGTAATAAGAACAACAGCAACAGCATCACTGACACAAAGGGTGTTGATAAACAAAAACAAAAACACAAGCAAAGTGGGTGAACATTAACAACACTCATTGCAACTATAACAACAACAACAGCAACAGCATCACTGGCTCAAAGGGTGTTGATAAAATAAAGAAACAAAAACAAAACAAGCAAAGTGGGTGAACAGTAACAACTCCCATTGCAAGCATAATAACGACAACAGCAACAGCAACACCATCACTGACTCAGAGAGTGTTGATAAAATAAAATAGATTATAAACAAAGCCAAGTGGGGAACATTAACAAACACTCATTGCAACTGTAACAACAACAACAGCAACAGCATCACTTACTCAGAGAGTGTTTATAAATAAAACAAAAAACAAAAACAAGAAACAAAAATACAAGCCAAGTGGGTGATTACTAACAGCGCTAACAGCAGCAACAACAGTGTCTTTAGAAACAACAAACAAGTACAACAGCAACAACTGCTTTTACAGAGTATAACAATAACAACAACATGGCACTAACAACAACAAAAGGGTTGGAATAAAAACCTGTAGGCAAAAGGAGAGCTGCATTCAGACAAGATCGATTACAAAGAGGCTCTTCTTTAGGACAGAGGAGAAACTGCTTTTGAGGGACAGAGGGACTTTTGTTGTTGTTGTTGTTGTTGTGCAGAAACCAACAAACTTTTATTGAACCGAATATAACCGAATATAACCGAAAGTCTTGTTTGCTTCTGTTTTGTGCCATCAAGAAGGGAAAACAAAACATCACAAAACAAACGAAGCAAACGAAACAAACAAACAAACGAACGAAACAAACAAAAAAACGATTAAATAAATAAACAAACAAACGAAACAAACAAACAAACAAAAACAAATAGGAAAAACAGAAAACGCAGTACCGAAACCTCGCCATTTTTATCCTTCCTCGAGCTTTCTTTGGGCGCCAAAGACCGAGAAAGTTGAGCAAACGTGACGTTGAGGGGGGGGGGGGGGGTACTTAAGGCCAGCAGACCGACCAATGGCAAGCTTAGGAGAGACCCACGTGAATGTTACATTTTCTTTCTATGTACGCTGAATCCGCTCAAAGTCTGGAATTTCCAGCATTCACGTGTCATCACTCCAGCCACCAGATTGGCCCACACTTTGCACACTTTCAAGACTAGAACTTCACTTAATCACAAATTGAGCCAAAAAAAAACTAAGTCTCGCATGGCGACAACTTTTCCAAAAGCAAACAAAGGCAAACAAAGGCAAACGAAGGCAAACGAAGAAAAAACAAAAACAAGTAAACAAAAACAAAACCGAAAAGGGAGAGAGAGAGCAAGTCGACTCATTTCTTTCGACTGCCTTAAACGAGAAGTCTAAAACGTTTAAAAGTTGAAAACTAAGTTTTTTAAATGAACTGCACCGAAAAAACTTTACGACAGTTTAGCTGGTTAAAAACGCAGAGGAAAATATTTTATAAAATTTAAGCGTTCTAAAGATGTCCATTTTTGTTTTTGTTTTTTTTTTATTTTGGTTTGTTTCTGGTTTGCTTCTTTTTTTTTTTTTAAATTCTAGCGATCGAGCATATTTGAACGGTTTCATCAACCTGTTGGCGCACGTGCTCGAGAGCTAGAACTTTGATTGCTTTTGTTGTTGAGAATTGAGAATGTCCGAGCAGGTTTTTTTATCGATTTCATCGCTTGTGGCGAGGCAAAAATCAAAACGCTTTTTGGACGAAAGAAAGGAGATTAAAAGGAAAAAAGAGAAGAAAAAAAAAAACAAAAAAATAGGTTATGTGTCATAAACATTTATTTTCTCACGCGATGACGTCTAGTTTTGTTAGAGTAATTAAAATATGGTATCAAGTTTGTAATTTCTATCTTATTTTTAGTTACGGATAATTGCCAATTATGTCACGTTTAGTATACACAACGCTGTTTTCTTAATAGCAATATGATACAAACAAGTTATAAAAAAAAAAAGCGTTCGCTCGATCTTCCTTAGTCAGTTGAACAAAAAGAAATTTTCACAACATATGATTGATTTGGTTGTCCTAGCAAGCTGTTTTAGCAAACGACTAGAGGTTGCAACTGTTGTTCATTGAAAACGAAAAATCTAGCGTCAGCAAGAAATTTTTGAATACATAATGTACACAAAAGTGGCACTAACAAATGAAAATGTAAAAAAAAATGTTTACCTTGATGCCAGACTCGCAGAGATGTTGTCGCTCGTTGCTATCGACTGCGAACAGCTTTGTTGTTTTTCGAAGTGCCTCTTCACTCTACTTATAGCCGAAGTTTTGGCTTCGAAAAAAAATACGAACGTCGTTAAGCTCAACGAGCTGCTTTAATTGTTGTTCGTGCGAAAACGAAATGCTTAAACGGATAAAAGTGTTGGCGTAATTACACTTTTCGACCGCGATGCAGTTTGTCAACAACTCTAGCGTACTTTTTTGGCTCGTGGAGCAAAAAAGCCTCATGATAATAGCAAAGGCTTAAAATGTCTTAACATGTCAGCAAAGGCTTAATATGCTTAATAAACTGTGGGTTAAGTTTTTGCGGTGCAGCTCATTAACAACTTAATTTGCAACTTGCTGGCACAAGCAAACGTTTATGACTTCTCGTTTAAGACAGTTGAGCGAAATCAGTCGACTCACTCATTCTCCCTTTTCTGTTTTGTTTTTGTTTTGTTTTTTTGTTTTTGTTTTTGTTTGTTTTTTTTTTCTTTGTTTGTCTTTTGTTTAAAATGTAAAAAACTCGAAAGGAAAGTTGTTGCTTTGTTTGCTTATTGAAAGTTTTCGCCAGTTGCAAGACTTAGTTTTGTTTTTGTTTACTTATTAAAATATCGAGGAAAATATTTGAGGACATCGCATTCTAAAGGTGCCTTTTTAATAAAACATCTAACGATTTAGCTTTTAACGTTATGCTCAAAAGAATGCCCGTTTCGGTTTCTTTTTTCTTTTTTTTTTTTTTTTTTCCTTTGTTTCAATTGGGCAGAGTGCTCATTTGAGCAGCCCGCCCATGATCCAAAATTAGGACTTTTCTACGAGATACTTTTCATGGACTGTTGTAATTTCAGCAGACCAACACAGTGACTAGTTGGTAGTGTGTGTTAGTTCCGCTTTCATTCACGGTTGAGCGGACCTGTTCGATTACTCGAACATTGGTCACGTCTGGAACGTGAGAATGCTAGAGTGCGTTTTACTAACAATTTTATCGCTTGTGGCCAGGAAAGCAAAACTTTCCGTTTTTGTCTTTTGCATTCTAAAGGTGCCTTCTTAATAAAACCTCTAACGATTTAGCTTTTAACGTTATGCTTAAAAGAATGCCCGTTTCGATTTCATTTTTTTTTTCTGTTTGTTTTTGTTTTTGTTTTTTTTTTTCAATTCGGCATTTTAAGGGTGCCTTTATAACAAGATCTAACGATATAGCGTTTAATGTTGTGCTCAAAAAAAAAAAAAGTGCCTTTTATATCTCTCAATGGTCTCCAACGATAAAACTGCCGACCAATCGCAACGATTAAACAGCCGACCAATGGCAGCTCAATAGTCTCCAAACATGAAACTGCCGACCAATGGCAGCTCAGTGGTTTGAGAAGTGAGATCATTCGATTTCGTTTTATTATCTCCAGTTTGAACTAGTGCTTGGCTTTTATAAAAATTGTCAAATTTTGCCAAGCAAATCTTATACGAAACGCTACTTTGATGTCAAACCTTCGTTACTCCCTATTCCCTTCTAGCGGAGGGCCGGCTAAAAGCTAGAAAAAAAGAGAGAAGGAAACTTTTTTCTTTTTTTCTTTATCTTTTTTTTTTTTTTTTTTTAAGAGGGGTAGGGGTGGGGGGGGGGGGGGGGAAGGAGTAAGAGAATTACGGGGTTAGGATTGGAGGGGGATGAGGTTACGGTTTGGAAGCCTGGGGACAATGAAAAATTGCGTTCGTATAGTGTCCACGAGGGGCGTCCTTCGGTTGTAACGTGCCGCTAGGTGCACGCGTCTAGTAGTTTCGTTGCATCGACCTAGAGGAGTTCTCCGAAAGGTCTTGCGCTTTGGGCTCGGGCAAACGGCCTGCATCCATTGTAAACACGGTCTCTGCCGTTAGAAAATCGTTAACCAGGCTTTTGTGAGCTTTAACAACCATCCCTTTGAGTTTAAAACGAACGTTTCCCCAAAAGCCATTCGAGATGGAGGTACTCACGGAGGTTTGTTACGGTAACAACCCTGTGGTTTGCCATCTTCTTTCTTTCCGCAGCGTCGCAAACGGATCGGCCGGTCTCTTAGGTGACGAAAAAACGTCTGATCTCTCGACTGGAATGCTTAACGTACTAAGATTAGAAGAGTTAGTACTAAGAGTCGCATCTGGCCGCCGTAATTTTCTTCGATGATGTACTTGAAAATTTCGTGACGTCGTTTTCAAAGCTCTAGGGTCGATTTTAACCTTCGACCTTAAAGTCGATTTTAGCCTTCGGTGTGGCTCTGTACAACTTTTGCGGTGAAAAAGCTTGCGCGGAGTCTACAGTTGTATTTAGCCGACAGACGCTGGCAACGCAGAAACAGAAAGACTCTTGGGCGGCGCAAACCGAGCGTTCAGCAAATTTCTAGCATTTTACGTCAAAGCGGACAATCTGCACGACAAATAAAGCTAACTTTCTCGTTGCAACAGTTAGTCACTGGACGTTGGACGAGTGTGTACAGCTGTTTTGCGTCGAAAGCCGACCGGTGGTCGGATGCGACTCTTCTTTTCATTCGAAAATCAGAACCTGGCCATCAGTCGTGTATCACCATCGAATGCTTAATGTAGTGATTTCTCGAAACGACAAAAGCTTGTAAAACAAACAGCTTCGCTGTACTGTTGCCTAGTATGTTAACGGATGGCCAGGAACAACCTTGGTCTGTAAAGAATGAGTTCGTTTTTCCATTCGAGGCACTAATTACTGCAGTTTTAAAAGTCACCTAAAGTATAAGCTCATCTCTCCATTCAAGAAAAACAAGCATCAGAGTTTCGGAAAGTTTGCATGCACGACACCACCATCGATGATACTTAAACAAACAGAAAATGAATTGCAAAACAGAACCACTGAATTGCAAAACATAACAACGGACAGCTTGTAAAAAGCATGGTGATGAGCTTCTTCAATCCAATCAAGGAACCAAGCATCACAGTTTCGGCAATGGTGCATGTGCAAATCAGCAAACTGTGATACTTAATCAAACAACTTCACTGTTTTGCTTAGTTTAAGAACGGATGGCTAAGAACAACCTCGTTAGTGAGTATGAAGTCATCTCTTCATTCAAGGAATTAATAATCAGAGTTTTAGAAGTCTCTTACGTGCGATACTACTATCAACGGTACTTAATCAAACAGCCTCTCAGAATGGCCTAGTTTGAGAACGGAAGGCTAGGAACAACCTTAGTAGTGGGTCATCAGTTCAACTTTTCATTCAAGGAATTAAGCATCTAAAATCTGAAAAATAAAAAGAAGAGCTCTTTGTTAGAAGTTCTTATTTTTATTTTTCCTCAACTTCTATTTCTTTTCTTTTTTTCTTTTTTTTTTTTAATGATAGTTTTTCTTTTTTTTTTATCTATTTTGTTCGTTTAAATTAATACAACAGGCGTTTTAGGTCGTTTCTGTAACATTATTTAACACTTTAAATTGTAATAAATATTTGAACTGAAGAAAATCCTTTTCGTAACGTTAAAATGTCATAAGAACATTTCATCTTTACCAAATACGCTTGTAAAAATAGTTTCACTTTTAAAGTTTGTTGTATATGTCTTTTAATTTAGTGAATCGCAATTTGGATTCTCTTAGGCGCACATCTACTTTAGTTGCTTTTTCTTAAAGAAAGGTCACCAGAGTTATCTTACACAGCTCCTGCAGCATAATCTTTAACAAAATACTCTTTTGAAAAGTTTTACATTGAAATAAACAAAAGCCATTTGCGTAAATAGAGATAAATTAGAGAATAAAAAGTGCATAAACGCCTCGCTACTTTGATGAAGAAGAAACGGATGACTAGATGCAACTTTTTAATTTCGCGTGCTATCTCTTTCGATTAAGGTACTTTTTGAATATTTTTTCAAAGAAATGTTAGCGTAGTTTTCCTTTTTTAAATTTAAATCATGTTTAAAGGTAGTTTTTGAATGTTTTTTCAAAGAAATGTTAGCGTAGTTTTCATCTATTAAATCTAAATCATGTTTAAAGGTAGTTTTCGAATATTTTTTCAAAGAAAAGTTAGCGTAGGTTTCCTCTTTTAGATCTAGCTTATGTTTAAGGTAGTTTTTGAGTATTTTTTCAAAGAAAAGTTAGCGTAGTTTTCCTCTTTTAGATCTAGCTTATGTTTAAGGTAGTTTTTGAGTATTTTTTCAAAGAAAAGTTAGCATAGTTTTCCTCTTTTGGATATAGCTTATGTTTAAGGTAGTTTTTAAATATTTTTTTAAAGAAAAGTTAGCGTAGTTTTCCTCCTTTAGATCTAGCTTTATAATTCAGGTAGTTTTTGAATATTTTTTCAAATAAAAATTAGCAAAGTTTAGCTTATTTAGCATGACATCACAAAATACTAAACTCAAAAAGGCAAGATAAAGTATAAGATAAACGTAAAATAAGATATAGATGAAACAAATGTTAGGCTGCATAAAATCTAAAACTGCATTGCCTATCATAAACACAAACGTCTAGTAAGAGCTTTTAAAGTTCGTTCTTTTCGTCTTTTAATTTGGTGAATCGCGATTTGAATTTTCTAAAGCGCACATGCCTCTCAGTTGCTTTTTTCTTAAGGAAAGGTCACCAGAGTTTTTTTACGCAGCTCCTGCAGCATAATCTTTAACAAAATACTCTTTTGTATATCATTACACAGAAATAAACAAAAACCATTTGCGTAAACAGAGATAAATTAGAACTCAAAAGTGCATAAAAAGCCTCGCTACTTTGCTATAGAAGAAGTGGATGACTAGATACAACTTTGTAAATTCGTGTACTACCTCGATGGATTAAGGTATTTTTCGAAAGTTTTTTTAAAGCAAAAATAGCGCAGTCTTCCTCTTTTAAATCTACCTTATGTCTAAGGCAGTTTTTGAATAGATTTTCAAAGAAAGGTTAGCGTAGTTTTCCACTTTTAAGTTTAGCTTATGTAGCTTGACAAAACAACACACAAAAAGACAAGATAAAATATCAGATAAACGTAAAATAAAATATAAATGAAACTAAAGTTAGGCTGCATAAAAAACAAACAACTTAATAATCTACTAGACATGTTTAAGTTGAATTAAGTAAAGTCCTTTGCGCAAATTTGGGTAAATAAGAGATTAAAAGTCCATAAAAAGCCTCGATACTTTGCTGAAGAAGAAGATGACTATATGCAACTTTTTAAAATCGTGAGCTATCTATATCGATTTAGGTCCTTTTTGAGTACTTTTTCAATGAGAAGTTAGCGCAGTTTTCCTCTTTTAAGATTGGATCATGAAGCTTGACATAACAAAACACAAAACTAACAAAGGCAAGACAAAATATAAGGTAAACGCAATATAAAATATAGATGAAATTAAAGTTAGGCTGCATAAAATAAACGGGTAACAATACTCTTCTATGTATATTTACATTGAGTTAAATAAAATCCTTTGCGCAAATATAGGTATGTTAGAGAGTAAAAGTGCATAAAAAGCCTCGCTACATTGCTGTAGAAGAAGTGGATGACTAGATACAAACTTTTAAATTTGTGTGCTGTCTCTATCGAATAAGGTAGTTTTCGAAAGTTTTTTCAAAGCAAAAATAGCGCAGTGTTCCTCTTTTAAATTTAGATTATCTCAAAGGTAGATTTTGAATAGTTTTTCAAAGAAAGGTTAGCGTAGCTTTCCTCTTTTAAGTTTAGCTTATGTAGCTTGACATCACAAAACACAAAGCTCAAAAAGACAAAATAAAATATAAGATAAACGTGAAATAAAATACAGATGAAGCTAAAGTTAGACTGCATAAAAAACCAACAACATAATAATCTACTAGGTATGTTTACATTAAATTAAATAAAATCCTATGCGCAAATATAGGTATGTTAGAGAGAAAAAGCCTCGCTACTTTGTTAAAGGTAGTTTTTGAATAGTTTTTCAAAGAAAGGTTAGCGTAGTTTTCCTCTTTAAAGTTTAGTTTATGTAGCTTGATATCACAAAACACAAAACTCAAAAAAGAAAAGTAAGATAAAAGTTAATCGTAAAATAAAATATAGGTGAAATAATTGTTAGGCTGCATAAAAGAAAAAAAAAATCATAGCATAATAATCTTCTATATATGCTTGGATTGAATTAAATGAATTCCTTTGCGTAAATATAAGCAAACTAGTGAGAAAAAGTGCATAAAAAGCATCGCTACTTTGCTGCAGAAGAAGTGGATGACTATATGCAACTTTTTAAAATTGTGTGCTATCTCTATCGATTAAGGTGGTTTTCGAAAGTTTTTTCAAAGCAAAAATAGCGTAGTTTTCCTCTTTTAAATCTAGCTTTTGTCTAGGGTAGTTTATGAATAGATTTTCAAAGAAAGGTTAGCGTAGCATTCCTCTTTTAAGTTTAGCTTAAAATTCTTGGCATCACAAAACACAAAACTCAAAAAGATAAGATAAAATATAAGATAAACCTAAAACATAATATAAATGAAACTAAAGATAAGCTGCATAAAAAACTAACAACATAATAATCTACTAGGCATGTTTAAATTGAATTATATAAAATCCTTTGCGCAAATATAGGTATGTTAGTAAAAAAGCATTAAAAGCCTCGCAACTTTGTTAAAGGTAGATTTTGAATAGTTTTTCAAAGAAAGGTTAGCGTAGTTTTCCTCTTTTATGTTTAGATTATGTAGCTTGACATCACAAAACACAAAGCTCAAAAAGACAAAATAAAATATAAGATAAACGTAAAATATAGATGAAACAAAGTTTACACTGCATAATAAACAAACAACATAATTATCTACTAGGCATGTTTAAGTTGAACTAAATAAATTCCTTTGCGCAAATATGGGAAAGTTAGACAGTAAAAATCCATAAAAAGCCTCGATACTTTGCTGAAGAAGATGACTATATGCAACTTTTTAAAATCGTGAGCTATCTATATCGATTTAGGTCCTTTTTGAGTACTTTTTCAATGGAAAGTTAGCGCAGTTTTCCTCTTTTAAGATTAGATTATGAAGCTTGACATAATAAAACACAAAACTAACAAAGGCAAGATAAAATATAAGGTAGTTTTCGAATGTTTTTTCAAAGCAAAATTAGCGTAGTGTTCCTCTTTTAAATCTAGATTATCTCAAAGGTAGATTTTGAATAGTTTTTCAAAGAAAAGTTAGCGTAGCTTTCCTCTTTTAACATTAGCTTATGTAGCTTGACATCACAGAACACAAAAACATAAAATAAAATATAAGACAAATAGATGTAGCTAAAGTTAGGCTGCATAAAAAACCAACAACATAAAATATCTACTAGGCATGTTTAAATTGAATTAAATAAAACCCTTTGCGCAAAAATAGAGAGTAAAATGCATAATGTTAGAGAGTAAAAGTGCATAGAAAGCCTCGCTACTTTGCTGTAGAAGAAGTGGATGACTAGATACACTTTTTTAAACTTGTGTGCTATCTCTATCGAATAAGGTAGTTTTCGAGAGTTTTTTCAAAGCAAAATTAGCGTAGTGTTCCTCTTTTAAATCTAGATTATCTCAAAAATAGATTTCGAATAGTTTTTCAAAGAAAGGTTAGCGTAGCTTTCCTCTTTTAACATTAGCTTATGTAGCTTGACATCACAGAACACAAAAAGATAAAATAAAATATAAGACAAACGTAAAATGAAAAATAGATGTAGCTTAAGTTAGACTGCATAAAAAACCAACAACATAATAATCTAACAGGTATGTTTAAGTTGAATTAAATAAAACCCTCTGCGCAAATATAGGTATGCTAGAGAGTAAAAAGGCATAAAAAGCCTCGCTACTTTGTTAAAGGTAGTTTTTGAATAGTTTTTCAAAGACAGGTTAGCGTAAATTTCCTCTTTAAAGTTTAGCTTATGTAGCTTGACATCACAAAATATAAAACTCAAAAAGACAAGATAAAATATAAGATAAACGCAAAATAAAATATAGATGAAACTAAAGTTAGGCTGCATAAAAAACCAACAACATAATAATCTACTAGGCATGTTTAAATTGAAATAAATAAAATCGTTTGCGCAAAAATAGCTATGTTAGAGAGTAAAAGTGCATAGAAAGCCTCGCTACTTTGGTGTAAAAGAAGTGGATCACTAGATACAACATTTTAAAATCGTGTGCTATCTCTATCGATTAAGGTGGTTTTCGAAAGTTTTTTCAAAGCAAAAATAGCGTAGTCTTCCTCTTTTAAATCTAGATTATGTCTAAGGTAGTTTTTGAACAGTTTTTCAAAGAAAGGTTAGCGTAGCTTTCCTCTTTTAACATTAGCTTATGTAGCTTGACATCACAAAACACAAAACTCAAAAAGACAAAATAAAATATAAGATAAACGTAAAATAAAATGTAGATGAAGCTAAAGTTAGGCTGCATGAAATAAACGGGTAACAATATTTTTCTATGTATGTTTACATTGAGTTATATAAAATCCTCTGCGCAAATATAGGTATGTTAGAGAGTAAAAGTGCATAAAAAGCCTCGCTACTTTGTTAAAGGTTGTTTTTGAATAGTTTTTCAAAAAAAGGTTAGCGTAGTTTTCCTCTTTTAACATTAGCTTATGTAGCTTGACATCACAAAGCACAAAACTCAAAAAGACAAAATAAAATATAAGATAAACGTAAAATAAAATACAGATGAAGCTAAAGTTAGGCTGCATAAAATAAACGGGTAACAATATTTTTCTATGTATGTTTACATTGAGTTAAATAAAATCCTCTGCGCAAATATAGGTATGTTAGAGAGTAAAAGTGCATAAAAAGCCTCGCTACTTTGTTAAAGGTAGTTTTTGAATAGTTTTTCAAAAAAAAGGTCTTTAAAGTTTAGCTTATGTAGCTTGACATCACAAAACACAAAACTCAAAAAGACAAGATAAAATATAAGATAAACGCAAAACAAAATATAGATGAAACTAAAGTTAGGCTGCATATAAAACCAACAACATAATATTCTACTAGCCTAGTTTTCCTCTTTTAAGTTTAGATTATGTAGCTTGACATCACAAAACGCAAAAAGGCAAGACAAAATACAAGGTAAACGTAAAATAAAGTAGAAGTGAAACAAAAGATAGGTTGCATAAATACAAAAACTGCATTGCCAAAAATAGAATTTGTTGTCTAGAAAGACTTTTTAAAGTTTGTTTCTTTCGTCTATTGACTTAGTGAATCGCGATCTGGTTTTTCTTAGGCGCGCTTGTTTCTTAGTTGTTTTTTTTTGTAAAGAAAGTTTATTCAGACGTTTTTTTTACGCAACTCCTTTAACATTATTTTTAACAAAGTATTCTTTTATACGTGTTTACATTGAAATAAAACCCTTTGCGTAAATAGAGATAAATTAGAGAGCAAAAGCCTCACTACTTTGCAGAAGAAGAATTGGATGGCAAGATACAACTTTTTAAATTCGTGTGCTTTCTCTTTTAAGGTACTTTTTGAATATTTTTTCAAAGAAAAGTTAGCGTAGTTTTCCTCTTTTAAGTTTAGCTTACGCAGCTTGACATCACAAAACGCAAAAACCAATAAGGCATGATAAAATACAAGATAAACGTAAAATAAAATAGAAGTGAAACAAAAGTTAGACACCATAAAAAAAAAACAAACAAAAAAAAAAACATAATATACTTCTATGTATGTTTACATTGAACTTAATAAAATCCTTTGTGTAAATATATGAAAAAATAGAGAGTAAGAGTTCATAAAAAAAGCCTCGCTATTTTGCTGAAGAAGAAATGGATGTCTAGATCTTTTAAAATAAGGAACTTTTTGATTTCTTTTTCCGAAAAATGGTTGGAGCAGTTTTCCTTTTTTAAATTTCACTTATGCAGTTTAACATCACAGAAAATATTAATTTGCTTTTTAACAAACTCTTAAAAACATCAGAAGTAATTCTAAATGCAACTCTATTAAAAGTGTTAACAGAATAACAAAACGACTTTTTTTTTTTTTTAAAGATAAAAAAAGTTTGAACTATCTTTAAATAAGAAATGTGAGAACAGTTTAACAGAACTTCTTGTTTATTATGTATTTAGCGAAACAGATAAATATATTTGCAAAAGCATAGAGAAAACAAACTACACAAAAGGCCCATCTTTATTGCCAAACTGAACAAACTTTTCTAAACTACATAAATGGTCTCACTATATTGCCATATTGAACAAACTTTTCTAAACTACCCTCTTTTTGAATTTTTAGCTTCATGTTTTTAATTTTGTCTTTAATATGGCTTCGGTAGGAGTACTTTTGCAAGACATGAATGAGCTTGTCACTGCTATGATTTGCCAAGATGCCAAGGTAATCTTTGTACGAGCAACTTGAGCTTACATCTGTAAACACGTCTTGCAAGATGTATGCCAACACTAAAGCTGCACATCGAGGAAAACTTCTGGTGTTGAACCATTCGTTGTGGCCAGGGCAAGCATTCAGCTTTTCAACTATTTCATCTAAAATTTTACAAACTCAAGTCATAACACAAAGAGATTAAATCGAATATTCATTTGGTTCTGAAGCATGACAAGATTAATTTTGTTTTTTTATTTGTTTTTTTTGTTGACCTTATTGTTTGCACTGATAGCAATAACTGGTTTTTGAAAGATTACCTAATTGGCATTGGCTAACTTCTGCTTTGTTTTCCTTTGTTCTTGGCTGAGTTGATCCTGAAATAAAATAAAACCATGTTCATTTTTCTAATTCATAAAAAAACCATCAACAGTTTCTAAGTGTTAGAGATAATAACAAGCTGTGCATGATTTCTAACGGTGATGTTTCTAACTTCATCATTAGAAATCGGGTAGACACAACTTTCTAAAAGTGCACTTAGCAATGATGGCTAGTTTTTATTAACAGTTAACCATCTGAAATTGTGCAAGAAGAGGTTTGTGTTTATATATGTTTGTATAAATTAGGTTTTACATTACCGATGTGTTCTTGAGTAAAAGATGGCATTTCCAACTTGATTTTTTTTCTTCTTGGATCTTTTACTTCTAAAACATAATCAGTTTTAGTATCATTCACTTGTGTAAACATTTAAGCAATCACAGAATTAGTCCTGCAACAAATACATACACACTTCTGTGTTGTTTTTTTTGTTTTTTTTTTTGTTTTTTTTATTGTTTTTCTTTTTTTTTTTTTTTTTTACAGCTTTAACAATAACAATAGGGCAAGGAGTTAATTTGGGCATTTTTATTTTTTGAAAGCGTGTTGAGATTTGCATAAAAATCAAAAATCAAAAAGAATTTACCTCTGGATGTACAAGCAAGACTTTGGCTAAATAGACTACCAACAGATTGAACAGCACCAGGTGAGGGCTGTTTTTCAAGAACAGTACCAGCCTGTTGGACTGGAACAGCTGAAAGAAACAAACTGGGTTTGGCCATCGTTTGCTGACGAGCAACAAGATTAGGAGCCAGAGGAACAGAAAAGACCTCTTTTGAAGGATTAAAAACAACTTGCAGAGAAGGAGCAACATGAACAGGTTTGGCAACCACTTGCTTATGAGCAGGTTCAAGAAGAGCAGGTTCAAGAAGAGCAGGTTCAAGAAGAGCAGCTTCAGGAGGAGCATGGAAAACACGTGTGACAGCCATAAGATTATCTTGCTGTGAAGCAACATTAGACACTGTTTCCAGCAGAACAGAAAAGACCTCTTTTGAAGGACTGAAAGCAACTTGTTGAGCAGGAGCAGCAGAAACAGGTTTGGCAACCACTTGCTCACTAAAGTAAACTGGAGAAAGTTGTGCATGGTGTTCAATAAAATCCGGTTCATCAGGAAATAATGTTAATGCAAGAGGAGAACAAGCTGTGCCAACAGGAACAGCTAGAGTCTGATCTACATCCATACAAACAGCTTGTTCATTAGGAACTAGTTGTGCAAGAGCAGAGGATAGTTCAAGAACTGGACCAGCGATTGTTTGTTCAGAAGGAACAGACGAAACAGGAGTTGAGCTAGGTTCACACAAGAAATCTACAACATGTTCGTTGCTGTCCTCTAAAGGAGCATTGTTTTCTACAGCTGGAGAAAATGGAACCACTGTGGTACAACCGAAAGTAGCAGCACATTCTTCAGAGTCAGAACCGGAGTCTGAATCTTCCTCAAAAATGTCCTCAACATCATGAAAACCGTACTCCTCTGCATTAGTTCGGAGCCAGTCCATCACATCCTTCTCCTCCTTTGGTGGTCTCTCAGACTTTTCAACAGTCAAAGACTCTATGACTCCGAAGGACTGTCCGATGCCCAGGGCAAAGCGCAACTCCTCTGCAGCGTTCCACTGGGACACATAAAAGCTATCCATTGTGTGTCTGCTGTGCTTCATGTAGAGTGTAGCAAACCGCTCGCGATCTTCTTTGCTGTTGTTGGCAAAGTAAGTGGCTATCGAACCGCGAATGCAAGTGGGAGTAAGACGCTTCATGGGAATGTTTACTTGGCTTTTTCTGAAGCAGGACGTCAGGCTAGAGGTGATAGCAGAGGAACCCATCTGGTAAACAGGCACTCTAGTTGCACCTAGTGTCACACCTTCGTCTTTGTTGGCTCTCACCGAAGGAAAAAGGGGCCTGTAGCAGTCGCTCAACTCCAAAACAGTCTTGGTGTCTGCAGCCATGTAGTGAGAGTCGTTGACAAGAAGGTCTCTGTATCTCAGCAAATAAATATCGATCAACACTTTCAAGTCGTTCGGCACTAGAATGTTTTTGGCTCCGTACTTGTATGCTGTTTTGTAGCGCTCTTGCACAATGCAATATCCACACTCACTCTTCTCAGCAGCCATGTAGTCTCTAATGTTTAAAAGAGCAATGTTAGATTTTCTTAAACTGTTAATTACAGTGACAGAGAGCAGAAGATGGTTTCGTAGAGACACAGCATTGTCTCTAGTCAGCGGAAGAGACGCCTTTCTAATCGATTCCACTAAGTCTCTTACGTATGCAGACTTGCCATATTCGGTCAGCAAACTGACATTGATGATGTTGATGCTTTTTCTTCTTTTCACAAGGCTCCTCCTCAAAGAACGAAAGGGCCTCAGCACTTTTCGCAACTCATCCACCTTGCAGCGCAAACGTCGGATGGCCTCATGAGAAAGTCCGAAATAGACGTTTCTGGCTTCACTGAAACGAAACAGGAGACAAAGGGAGACGAGGCGGTTGTACAACGTGTGACAAGACATGGCTTTTGTTTGGTCAAGTTCACTCAGCTTGGAATTGAGCTGAATTTTCTTAAAGTGCAAGGAGAAGTATCTATCCTCCAAAACATTGGAATTGGTGAGGGCGTTTGGGTGCAGCGTCAACGTGCTGTCACAACAAGTCAATATTTCCACAACTGCATTTTTGTAGATCTTTGCTTGTGACCAAGTGTTGTTGTTGACAAGCCACTTTTCAAAGTCTCTGAAGAGCTCATCTGCTGACTGGTAATAAAAGTGAAAAGCATCTTTGTCCAGCTGAAACAAGAGTCTCTTTTCTTCGGTCAAGACATAGGAGCTGGAAACCAAGTGCTCTAAGGAATCGAAATCAGAGTCAAGGACGGATTCGGTGTTCAGCTCTTTGTTTTCTACAGAGGTGCATTGGTTTGCAGAAGGAGCCTCGGACGAACCAGCAACTGGTGAGGGCAAGCTTAAAAGAGGATCAGAGGAAAGAACCGGAGAAGAAAAAGAGGAGGAAGGCCCAGGAGCAGAGGATGCAGAGCCTGATGCAGACGCTTGTTCAGCTACTGGCTTAATACCAAAGAAGGCAGGTCGAATAAATTGAGGGACATAGAGCTTCTCGTTGTCGTATCGCTTTGCCTCTGCAATCTTTTGTTTGATCATCTTGGAATCGTAGAAATGAGTCTCTTTCAAGTGTATGTCCAGTCGGTCGTAATACTTCCAACATTGCAAACAGGGGTAAGGTTTTGGACAGCCGGACTTGCGTTCGAGACGAGCATGCTGAAACTTCCTGACCATTGCAGAGTAAAAGATGGAAGCTTCATCCAAAGTCCAAGAATGATCTTTTTTAGTCAAGTGTCTTTTAATGCTTGTGGACGAATGTTTGCACAAAGGCATCGGACAGCTAACAGCGTACCTCTTCTTGGTACCATAGAAAGGTACAACCCTGTTTACGGAGCCACACGCTGCAACTAATGCGGCCCTGACTTTGTTTTTGAGCTTTAAGTCTCTCTGTTCTTGTGACTGCTTTCTTTTCTTTTTTTTTGCTTTAGAGTTGGAGAAGAAGCAACAACAGAGTTGTTTTCTTGTGAAGAAGACATGTTCAGGTGTTTGTTTGCAACGGTTTTTGCTAAAAAAAGGAAACCAGTCAGTGAGAGTTTTTTTCTTCTGCCTGCATCCAATCCTGGAATGTTTACAACTGCAGGGAAGAGCTGTGTTTTTTCGAATCCTCTGCAAAAGAGAAAAAAAGAAAGAAAAGAGAGCAACAAGAAGAAACAAAGTTTCCACTAGCAAATGAAAAAGAATGAGAGCAACTAGCATTACATGCATGGTGGCAGCAGTGATTGCTATTATGAGAAGGAGAATGAGAAAAAAAAAAAGAAAAAGAAAAGAAACAAATAAATAAAGAGATGGAGTTTGAGAGGATCTCGCAACCATATGACTCAAAGAAAGAAACTGTGTTGAAAAAAGGCAAGAGAGGGCAAATAGAACTTGCTAACAAGGACAAATGACAGACATAACTACAACAGTAACAACTCTCATTGCAAGCATAATAACAACAGCATCAGCATCACTGACTCAGAGAGTGTTGACATAACAAAAAAGAAAACAAAAGTACAAGCCAAGTGGGGGAACATTAACAAACACTCATTGCAACTATAACAACAACAACAACAGCAACAGCATCACTGACTCAGAGGGTATTGATAAAAAAAAACAAGCAAAACAAAAACAAACAAAAAAACAAATAAAAAAACAAAACAAGCAAATTGGGTGAACAGTAACAACTCTCATTGCAAGCATAATAACAACAACAGCATCAGCATCAGCATCACTGACTCAGAGAGTGTTGACAAAATAAAATAGACAATAAGCAAGCAAAGTGGGTGAACAGTAACAACTCTCACTGCAAGCATAATAACAACAACAGCATCAGCATCAGCATCACTGACTCAGAGAGTGTTGATAAAATAAAACAGATTATAAACAAACAAAGTGGGTGAACAGTAACAGCTCTCATTGAAAGCATAATAACAACAACAGCATCAGCAACAGCATCACTAACTCAGAGGATATATAAAAAAACAAACAAACAAACAAACAAAACAAAAACAAAAAAAAACAAGCAAAGTGGCTGAACAGTAACAGCTATCATTGCAAGTAAAATAACAACAACAGCATCAGCAACATCATCACTGACTCAGAGAGTGGTGATAAAATAAAACAGATTAAAAAACAAGCAAAGTGGCTAAACAGTAACAACTATAAATACAAGTAAAATGACAAAAGCAGCAACAGCATCACTAACTCGCAGGGTGTTGATAAAAAAAAAAAGCAACAAACAAACAAAGCAAGCAAAGTGGGTGAACATTAACACTCATTGCAACTATAATAACACCAACAGCAACAGCATCAGTGACTCAAAGGGTTGTTGATAAACAAAAACAAAGGCACAAACAAAACAAGCAGAGTGGGGGAACATTAACAACACTTATTGCAAGCATAATAACAACAACAGCATCAGCATCTCTGACTCAGAGAGTGTTGATAAAATAAAATAGATTATAAACATGCCAAGTTTGTGAACATTAACAAACACTCATTGCAACTATAACAACGACTACAGCAACAGCATCACTTACTCAGAGAGTGTTGAGAAAAAAAACAACAAAAAAAACAAAAAACAAAACAAAACAGAAAACAGAAGTACAAGCCAAGTGGGGGAACATTAACAAACACTCATTGCAACTAAAACAACAACAACAGCAACAGCATCACTTGCTCAGAGGATATTGATAAAAAAAACAAACAAACAAACAAACAAAACAAGCAAAGTGGCTGAACAGTAACAGCTATCATTGCAAGTAAAATAACAACAACAGCATCAGCAACATCATCACTGACTCAGAGAGTGGTGATAAAATAAAACAGATTAAAAAACAAGCAAAGTGGCTGAACAGTAACAACTATAAATACAAGTAAAATGACAAAAGCAGCAACAGCATCACTAACTCGCAGGGTGTTGATAAAAAAAAAAGCAACAAACAAACAAAGCAAGCAAAGTGGGTGAACATTAACACTCATTGCAACTATAATAACACCAACAGCAACAGCATCAGTGACTCAAAGGGTGTTGATAAACAAAAACAAAGGCACAAACAAAACAAGCAGAGTGGGTGAACATTAACAACACTTATTGCAAGCATAATAACAACAACAGCATCAGCATCACTGACTCAGAGAGTGTTGATAAAATAAAATAGATTATAAACATGCCAAGTTTGTGAACATTAACAAACACTCATTGCAACTATAACAACAACAACAGCAACAGCATCACTTGCTCAGAGGATATTGATAAAAAAAACAAACAAACAAACAAACAAAACAAGCAAAGTGGCTGAACAGTAACAGCTATCATTGCAAGTAAAATAACAACAACAGCATCAGCAACATCATCACTGACTCAGAGTGTGGTGATAAAATAAAACAGATTAAAAAACAAGCAAAGTGGCTGAACAGTAACAACTATAAATACAAGTAAAATGACAAAAGCAGCAACAGCATCACTAACTCGCAGGGTGTTGATAAAAAAAAAAGCAACAAACAAATAAAGCAAGCAAAGTGGGTGAACATTAACACTCATTGCAACTATAATAACACCAACAGCAACAGCATCAGTGACTCAAAGGGTGTTGATAAAGAAAAACAAAAGCACAAACAAAACAAGCAAAGTGGGTGAACATTAACAACACTTATTGCAAGCACAATAACAACAACAGCATCAGCATCACTGACTCAGAGAGTGTTGATAAAACAAAATAGATTATAAACAAGCCAAGTTGGTGAACATTAACAAACACTCATTGCAACTGTAATAAGAACAACAGCAACAGCATCACTGACACAAAGGGTGTTGATAAACAAAAACAAAAACACAAGCAAAGTGGGTGAACATTAACAACACTCATTGCAACTATAACAACAACAACAGCAACAGCATCACTGGCTCAAAGGGTGTTGATAAAATAAAGAAACAAAAACAAAACAAGCAAAGTGGGTGAACAGTAACAACTCCCATTGCAAGCATAATAACGACAACAGCAACAGCAACACCATCACTGACTCAGAGAGTGTTGATAAAATAAAATAGATTATAAACAAGCCAAGTGGGGGAACATTAACAAACACTCATTGCAACTGTAACAACAACAACAGCAACAGCATCACTTACTCAGAGAGTGTTTATAAATAAAACAAAAAACAAAAACAAGAAACAAAAATACAAGCCAAGTGGGTGATTACTAACAGCGCTAACAGCAGCAACAACAGTGTCTTTAGAAACAACAAACAAGTACAACAGCAACAACTGCTTTTACAGAGTATAACAAAACAACAACATGGCACTAACAACAACAAAAGGGTTGGAATAAAAACCTGTAGGCAAAAGGAGAGCTGCATTCAGACAAGATCGATTACAAAGAGGCTCTTCTTTAGGACAGAGGAGAAACTGCTTTTGAGGGACAGAGGGACTTTTGTTGTTGTTGTTGTTGTTGTGCAGAAACCAACAAACTTTTATTGAACCGAATATAACCGAATATAACCGAAAGTCTTGTTTGCTTCTGTTTTGTGCCATCAAGAAGGGAAAACAAAACATCACAAAACAAACGAAGCAAACGAAACAAACAAACAAACGAACGAAACAAACAAAAAAACGATTAAATAAATAAACAAACAAACGAAACAAACAAACAAACAAAAACAAATAGGAAAAACAGAAAACGCAGTACCGAAACCTCGCCATTTTTATCCTTCCTCGAGCTTTCTTTGGGCGCCAAAGACCGAGAAAGTTGAGCAAACGTGACGTTGAGGGGGGGGGGGGGGGGTACTTAAGGCCAGCAGACCGACCAATGGCAAGCTTAGGAGAGACCCACGTGAATGTTACATTTTCTTTCTATGTACGCTGAATCCGCTCAAAGTCTGGAATTTCCAGCATTCACGTGTCATCACTCCAGCCACCAGATTGGCCCACACTTTGCACACTTTCAAGACTAGAACTTCACTTAATCACAAATTGAGCCAAAAAAAAACTAAGTCTCGCATGGCGACAACTTTTCCAAAAGCAAACAAAGGCAAACAAAGGCAAACGAAGGCAAACGAAGAAAAAACAAAAACAAGTAAACAAAAACAAAACCGAAAAGGGAGAGAGAGAGCAAGTCGACTCATTTCTTTCGACTGCCTTAAACGAGAAGTCTAAAACGTTTAAAAGTTGAAAACTAAGTTTTTTAAATGAACTGCACCGAAAAAACTTTACGACAGTTTAGCTGGTTAAAAACGCAGAGGAAAATATTTTATAAAATTTAAGCGTTCTAAAGATGTCCATTTTTGTTTTTGTTTTTTTTTTTATTTTGGTTTGTTTCTGGTTTGCTTCTTTTTTTTTTTTTAAATTCTAGCGATCGAGCATATTTGAACGGTTTCATCAACCTGTTGGCGCACGTGCTCGAGAGCTAGAACTTTGATTGCTTTTGTTGTTGAGAATTGAGAATGTCCGAGCAGGTTTTTTTATCGATTTCATCGCTTGTGGCGAGGCAAAAATCAAAACGCTTTTTGGACGAAAGAAAGGAGATTAAAAGGAAAAAAGAGAAGAAAAAAAAAAACAAAAAAATAGGTTATGTGTCATAAACATTTATTTTCTCACGCGATGACGTCTAGTTTTGTTAGAGTAATTAAAATATGGTATCAAGTTTGTAATTTCTATCTTATTTTTAGTTACGGATAATTGCCAATTATGTCACGTTTAGTATACACAACGCTGTTTTCTTAATAGCAATATGATACAAACAAGTTATAAAAAAAAAAAGCGTTCGCTCGATCTTCCTTAGTCAGTTGAACAAAAAGAAATTTTCACAACATATGATTGATTTGGTTGTCCTAGCAAGCTGTTTTAGCAAACGACTAGAGGTTGCAACTGTTGTTCATTGAAAACGAAAAATCTAGCGTCAGCAAGAAATTTTTGAATACATAATGTACACAAAAGTGGCACTAACAAATGAAAATGTAAAAAAAAATGTTTACCTTGATGCCAGACTCGCAGAGATGTTGTCGCTCGTTGCTATCGACTGCGAACAGCTTTGTTGTTTTTCGAAGTGCCTCTTCACTCTACTTATAGCCGAAGTTTTGGCTTCGAAAAAAAATACGAACGTCGTTAAGCTCAACGAGCTGCTTTAATTGTTGTTCGTGCGAAAACGAAATGCTTAAACGGATAAAAGTGTTGGCGTAATTACACTTTTCGACCGCGATGCAGTTTGTCAACAACTCTAGCGTACTTTTTTGGCTCGTGGAGCAAAAAAGCCTCATGATAATAGCAAAGGCTTAAAATGTCTTAACATGTCAGCAAAGGCTTAATATGCTTAATAAACTGTGGGTTAAGTTTTTGCGGTGCAGCTCATTAACAACTTAATTTGCAACTTGCTGGCACAAGCAAACGTTTATGACTTCTCGTTTAAGACAGTTGAGCGAAATCAGTCGACTCACTCATTCTCCCTTTTCTGTTTTGTTTTTGTTTTGTTTTTTTGTTTTTGTTTTTGTTTGTTTTTTTTTTCTTTGTTTGTCTTTTGTTTAAAATGTAAAAAACTCGAAAGGAAAGTTGTTGCTTTGTTTGCTTATTGAAAGTTTTCGCCAGTTGCAAGACTTAGTTTTGTTTTTGTTTACTTATTAAAATATCGAGGAAAATATTTGAGGACATCGCATTCTAAAGGTGCCTTTTTAATAAAACATCTAACGATTTAGCTTTTAACGTTATGCTCAAAAGAATGCCCGTTTCGGTTTCTTTTTTCTTTTTTTTTTTTTTTTTTTCCTTTGTTTCAATTGGGCAGAGTGCTCATTTGAGCAGCCCGCCCATGATCCAAAATTAGGACTTTTCTACGAGATACTTTTCATGGACTGTTGTAATTTCAGCAGACCAACACAGTGACTAGTTGGTAGTGTGTGTTAGTTCCGCTTTCATTCACGGTTGAGCGGACCTGTTCGATTACTCGAACATTGGTCACGTCTGGAACGTGAGAATGCTAGAGTGCGTTTTACTAACAATTTTATCGCTTGTGGCCAGGAAAGCAAAACTTTCCGTTTTTGTCTTTTGCATTCTAAAGGTGCCTTCTTAATAAAACCTCTAACGATTTAGCTTTTAACGTTATGCTTAAAAGAATGCCCGTTTCGATTTCATTTTTTTTTTCTGTTTGTTTTTGTTTTTGTTTTTTTTTTTCAATTCGGCATTTTAAGGGTGCCTTTATAACAAGATCTAACGATATAGCGTTTAATGTTGTGCTCAAAAAAAAAAAAAGTGCCTTTTATATCTCTCAATGGTCTCCAACGATAAAACTGCCGACCAATCGCAACGATTAAACAGCCGACCAATGGCAGCTCAATAGTCTCCAAACATGAAACTGCCGACCAATGGCAGCTCAGTGGTTTGAGAAGTGAGATCATTCGATTTCGTTTTATTATCTCCAGTTTGAACTAGTGCTTGGCTTTTATAAAAATTGTCAAATTTTGCCAAGCAAATCTTATACGAAACGCTACTTTGATGTCAAACCTTCGTTACTCCCTATTCCCTTCTAGCGGAGGGCCGGCTAAAAGCTAGAAAAAAAGAGAGAAGGAAACTTTTTTCTTTTTTTCTTTATCTTTTTTTTTTTTTTTTTTTAAGAGGGGTAGGGGTGGGGGGGGGGGGGGGGGAAGGAGTAAGAGAATTACGGGGTTAGGATTGGAGGGGGATGAGGTTACGGTTTGGAAGCCTGGGGACAATGAAAAATTGCGTTCGTATAGTGTCCACGAGGGGCGTCCTTCGGTTGTAACGTGCCGCTAGGTGCACGCGTCTAGTAGTTTCGTTGCATCGACCTAGAGGAGTTCTCCGAAAGGTCTTGCGCTTTGGGCTCGGGCAAACGGCCTGCATCCATTGTAAACACGGTCTCTGCCGTTAGAAAATCGTTAACCAGGCTTTTGTGAGCTTTAACAACCATCCCTTTGAGTTTAAAACGAACGTTTCCCCAAAAGCCATTCGAGATGGAGGTACTCACGGAGGTTTGTTACGGTAACAACCCTGTGGTTTGCCATCTTCTTTCTTTCCGCAGCGTCGCAAACGGATCGGCCGGTCTCTTAGGTGACGAAAAAACGTCTGATCTCTCGACTGGAATGCTTAACGTACTAAGATTAGAAGAGTTAGTACTAAGAGTCGCATCTGGCCGCCGTAATTTTCTTCGATGATGTACTTGAAAATTTCGTGACGTCGTTTTCAAAGCTCTAGGGTCGATTTTAACCTTCGACCTTAAAGTCGATTTTAGCCTTCGGTGTGGCTCTGTACAACTTTTGCGGTGAAAAAGCTTGCGCGGAGTCTACAGTTGTATTTAGCCGACAGACGCTGGCAACGCAGAAACAGAATGACTCTTGGGCGGCGCAAACCGAGCGTTCAGCAAATTTCTAGCATTTTACGTCAAAGCGGACAATCTGCACGACAAATAAAGCTAACTTTCTCGTTGCAACAGTTAGTCACTGGACGTTGGACGAGTGTGTACAGCTGTTTTGCGTCGAAAGCCGACCGGTGGTCGGATGCGACTCTTCTTTTCATTCGAAAATCAGAACCTGGCCATCAGTCGTGTATCACCATCGAATGCTTAATGTAGTGATTTCTCGAAACGACAAAAGCTTGTAAAACAAACAGCTTCGCTGTACTGTTGCCTAGTATGTTAACGGATGGCCAGGAACAACCTTGGTCTGTAAAGAATGAGTTCGTTTTTCCATTCGAGGCACTAATTACTGCAGTTTTAAAAGTCACCTAAAGTATAAGCTCATCTCTCCATTCAAGAAAAACAAGCATCAGAGTTTCGGAAAGTTTGCATGCACGACACCACCATCGATGATACTTAAACAAACAGAAAATGAATTGCAAAACAGAACCACTGAATTGCAAAACATAACAACGGACAGCTTGTAAAAAGCATGGTGATGAGCTTCTTCAATCCAATCAAGGAACCAAGCATCACAGTTTCGGCAATGGTGCATGTGCAAATCAGCAAACTGTGATACTTAATCAAACAACTTCACTGTTTTGCTTAGTTTAAGAACGGATGGCTAAGAACAACCTCGTTAGTGAGTATGAAGTCATCTCTTCATTCAAGGAATTAATAATCAGAGTTTTAGAAGTCTCTTACGTGCGATACTACTATCAACGGTACTTAATCAAACAGCCTCTCAGAATGGCCTAGTTTGAGAACGGAAGGCTAGGAACAACCTTAGTAGTGGGTCATCAGTTCAACTTTTCATTCAAGGAATTAAGCATCTAAAATCTGAAAAATAAAAAGAAGAGCTCTTTGTTAGAAGTTCTTATTTTTATTTTTCCTCAACTTCTATTTCTTTTCTTTTTTTCTTTTTTTTTTTTAATGATAGTTTTTCTTTTTTTTTTATCTATTTTGTTCGTTTAAATTAATACAACAGGCGTTTTAGGTCGTTTCTGTAACATTATTTAACACTTTAAATTGTAATAAATATTTGAACTGAAGAAAATCCTTTTCGTAACGTTAAAATGTCATAAGAACATTTCATCTTTACCAAATACGCTTGTAAAAATAGTTTCACTTTTAAAGTTTGTTGTATATGTCTTTTAATTTAGTGAATCGCAATTTGGATTCTCTTAGGCGCACATCTACTTTAGTTGCTTTTTCTTAAAGAAAGGTCACCAGAGTTATCTTACACAGCTCCTGCAGCATAATCTTTAACAAAATACTCTTTTGAAAAGTTTTACATTGAAATAAACAAAAGCCATTTGCGTAAATAGAGATAAATTAGAGAATAAAAAGTGCATAAACGCCTCGCTACTTTGATGAAGAAGAAACGGATGACTAGATGCAACTTTTTAATTTCGCGTGCTATCTCTTTCGATTAAGGTACTTTTTGAATATTTTTTCAAAGAAATGTTAGCGTAGTTTTCCTTTTTTAAATTTAAATCATGTTTAAAGGTAGTTTTTGAATGTTTTTTCAAAGAAATGTTAGCGTAGTTTTCATCTATTAAATCTAAATCATGTTTAAAGGTAGTTTTCGAATATTTTTTCAAAGAAAAGTTAGGTAGGTTTCCTCTTTTAGATCTAGCTTATGTTTAAGGTAGTTTTTGAGTATTTTTTCAAAGAAAAGTTAGCGTAGTTTTCCTCTTTTAGATCTAGCTTATGTTTAAGGTAGTTTTTGAGTATTTTTTCAAAGAAAAGTTAGCATAGTTTTCCTCTTTTGGATATAGCTTATGTTTAAGGTAGTTTTTAAATATTTTTTTAAAGAAAAGTTAGCGTAGTTTTCCTCCTTTAGATCTAGCTTTATAATTCAGGTAGTTTTTGAATATTTTTTCAAATAAAAATTAGCAAAGTTTAGCTTATTTAGCATGACATCACAAAATACTAAACTCAAAAAGGCAAGATAAAGTATAAGATAAACGTAAAATAAGATATAGATGAAACAAATGTTAGGCTGCATAAAATCTAAAACTGCATTGCCTATCATAAACACAAACGTCTAGTAAGAGCTTTTAAAGTTCGTTCTTTTCGTCTTTTAATTTGGTGAATCGCGATTTGAATTTTCTAAAGCGCACATGCCTCTCAGTTGCTTTTTTCTTAAGGAAAGGTCACCAGAGTTTTTTTACGCAGCTCCTGCAGCATAATCTTTAACAAAATACTCTTTTGTATATCATTACACAGAAATAAACAAAAACCATTTGCGTAAACAGAGATAAATTAGAACTCAAAAGTGCATAAAAAGCCTCGCTACTTTGCTATAGAAGAAGTGGATGACTAGATACAACTTTGTAAATTCGTGTACTACCTCGATGGATTAAGGTATTTTTCGAAAGTTTTTTTAAAGCAAAAATAGCGCAGTCTTCCTCTTTTAAATCTACCTTATGTCTAAGGCAGTTTTTGAATAGATTTTCAAAGAAAGGTTAGCGTAGTTTTCCACTTTTAAGTTTAGCTTATGTAGCTTGACAAAACAACACACAAAAAGACAAGATAAAATATCAGATAAACGTAAAATAAAATATAAATGAAACTAAAGTTAGGCTGCATAAAAAACAAACAACTTAATAATCTACTAGACATGTTTAAGTTGAATTAAGTAAAGTCCTTTGCGCAAATTTGGGTAAATAAGAGATTAAAAGTCCATAAAAAGCCTCGATACTTTGCTGAAGAAGAAGATGACTATATGCAACTTTTTAAAATCGTGAGCTATCTATATCGATTTAGGTCCTTTTTGAGTACTTTTTCAATGAGAAGTTAGCGCAGTTTTCCTCTTTTAAGATTGGATCATGAAGCTTGACATAACAAAACACAAAACTAACAAAGGCAAGACAAAATATAAGGTAAACGCAATATAAAATATAGATGAAATTAAAGTTAGGCTGCATAAAATAAACGGGTAACAATACTCTTCTATGTATATTTACATTGAGTTAAATAAAATCCTTTGCGCAAATATAGGTATGTTAGAGAGTAAAAGTGCATAAAAAGCCTCGCTACATTGCTGTAGAAGAAGTGGATGACTAGATACAAACTTTTAAATTTGTGTGCTGTCTCTATCGAATAAGGTAGTTTTCGAAAGTTTTTTCAAAGCAAAAATAGCGCAGTGTTCCTCTTTTAAATTTAGATTATCTCAAAGGTAGATTTTGAATAGTTTTTCAAAGAAAGGTTAGCGTAGCTTTCCTCTTTTAAGTTTAGCTTATGTAGCTTGACATCACAAAACACAAAGCTCAAAAAGACAAAATAAAATATAAGATAAACGTGAAATAAAATACAGATGAAGCTAAAGTTAGACTGCATAAAAAACCAACAACATAATAATCTACTAGGTATGTTTACATTAAATTAAATAAAATCCTATGCGCAAATATAGGTATGTTAGAGAGAAAAAGCCTCGCTACTTTGTTAAAGGTAGTTTTTGAATAGTTTTTCAAAGAAAGGTTAGCGTAGTTTTCCTCTTTAAAGTTTAGTTTATGTAGCTTGATATCACAAAACACAAAACTCAAAAAAGAAAAGTAAGATAAAAGTTAATCGTAAAATAAAATATAGGTGAAATAATTGTTAGGCTGCATAAAAGAAAAAAAAAATCATAGCATAATAATCTTCTATATATGCTTGGATTGAATTAAATGAATTCCTTTGCGTAAATATAAGCAAACTAGTGAGAAAAAGTGCATAAAAAGCATCGCTACTTTGCTGCAGAAGAAGTGGATGACTATATGCAACTTTTTAAAATTGTGTGCTATCTCTATCGATTAAGGTGGTTTTCGAAAGTTTTTTCAAAGCAAAAATAGCGTAGTTTTCCTCTTTTAAATCTAGCTTTTGTCTAGGGTAGTTTATGAATAGATTTTCAAAGAAAGGTTAGCGTAGCATTCCTCTTTTAAGTTTAGCTTAAAATTCTTGGCATCACAAAACACAAAACTCAAAAAGATAAGATAAAATATAAGATAAACCTAAAACATAATATAAATGAAACTAAAGATAAGCTGCATAAAAAACTAACAACATAATAATCTACTAGGCATGTTTAAATTGAATTATATAAAATCCTTTGCGCAAATATAGGTATGTTAGTAAAAAAGCATTAAAAGCCTCGCAACTTTGTTAAAGGTAGATTTTGAATAGTTTTTCAAAGAAAGGTTAGCGTAGTTTTCCTCTTTTATGTTTAGATTATGTAGCTTGACATCACAAAACACAAAGCTCAAAAAGACAAAATAAAATATAAGATAAACGTAAAATATAGATGAAACAAAGTTTACACTGCATAATAAACAAACAACATAATTATCTACTAGGCATGTTTAAGTTGAACTAAATAAATTCCTTTGCGCAAATATGGGAAAGTTAGACAGTAAAAATCCATAAAAAGCCTCGATACTTTGCTGAAGAAGATGACTATATGCAACTTTTTAAAATCGTGAGCTATCTATATCGATTTAGGTCCTTTTTGAGTACTTTTTCAATGGAAAGTTAGCGCAGTTTTCCTCTTTTAAGATTAGATTATGAAGCTTGACATAATAAAACACAAACTAACAAAGGCAAGATAAAATATAAGGTAGTTTTCGAATGTTTTTTCAAAGCAAAATTAGCGTAGTGTTCCTCTTTTAAATCTAGATTATCTCAAAGGTAGATTTTGAATAGTTTTTCAAAGAAAAGTTAGCGTAGCTTTCCTCTTTTAACATTAGCTTATGTAGCTTGACATCACAGAACACAAAAACATAAAATAAAATATAAGACAAATAGATGTAGCTAAAGTTAGGCTGCATAAAAAACCAACAACATAAAATATCTACTAGGCATGTTTAAATTGAATTAAATAAAACCCTTTGCGCAAAAATAGAGAGTAAAATGCATAATGTTAGAGAGTAAAAGTGCATAGAAAGCCTCGCTACTTTGCTGTAGAAGAAGTGGATGACTAGATACACTTTTTTAAACTTGTGTGCTATCTCTATCGAATAAGGTAGTTTTCGAGAGTTTTTTCAAAGCAAAATTAGCGTAGTGTTCCTCTTTTAAATCTAGATTATCTCAAAAATAGATTTCGAATAGTTTTTCAAAGAAAGGTTAGCGTAGCTTTCCTCTTTTAACATTAGCTTATGTAGCTTGACATCACAGAACACAAAAAGATAAAATAAAATATAAGACAAACGTAAAATGAAAAATAGATGTAGCTTAAGTTAGACTGCATAAAAAACCAACAACATAATAATCTAACAGGTATGTTTAAGTTGAATTAAATAAAACCCTCTGCGCAAATATAGGTATGCTAGAGAGTAAAAAGGCATAAAAGCCTCGCTACTTTGTTAAAGGTAGTTTTTGAATAGTTTTTCAAAGACAGGTTAGCGTAAATTTCCTCTTTAAAGTTTAGCTTATGTAGCTTGACATCACAAAATATAAAACTCAAAAAGACAAGATAAAATATAAGATAAACGCAAAATAAAATATAGATGAAACTAAAGTTAGGCTGCATAAAAAACCAACAACATAATAATCTACTAGGCATGTTTAAATTGAAATAAATAAAATCGTTTGCGCCAAAAATAGCTATGTTAGAGAGTAAAAGTGCATAGAAAGCCTCGCTACTTTGGTGTAAAAGAAGTGGATCACTAGATACAACATTTTAAAAATCGTGTGCTATCTCTATCGATTAAGGTGGTTTTCGAAAGTTTTTTCAAAGCAAAAATAGCGTAGTCTTCCTCTTTTAAATCTAGATTATGTCTAAGGTAGTTTTTGAACAGTTTTTCAAAGAAAGGTTAGCGTAGCTTTCCTCTTTTAACATTAGCTTATGTAGCTTGACATCACAAAACACAAAACTCAAAAAGACAAAATAAAATATAAGATAAACGTAAAATAAAATGTAGATGAAGCTAAAGTTAGGCTGCATGAAATAAACGGGTAACAATATTTTTCTATGTATGTTTACATTGAGTTATATAAAATCCTCTGCGCAAATATAGGTATGTTAGAGAGTAAAAGTGCATAAAAAGCCTCGCTACTTTGTTAAAGGTTGTTTTTGAATAGTTTTTCAAAAAAAGGTTAGCGTAGTTTTCCTCTTTTAACATTAGCTTATGTAGCTTGACATCACAAGCACAAAACTCAAAAAGACAAAATAAAATATAAGATAAACGTAAAATAAAATACAGATGAAGCTAAAGTTAGGCTGCATAAAATAAACGGGTAACAATATTTTTCTATGTATGTTTACATTGAGTTAAATAAAATCCTCTGCGCAAATATAGGTATGTTAGAGAGTAAAAGTGCATAAAAAGCCTCGCTACTTTGTTAAAGGTAGTTTTTGAATAGTTTTTCAAAAAAAAGGTCTTTAAAGTTTAGCTTATGTAGCTTGACATCACAAAACACAAAACTCAAAAAGACAAGATAAAATATAAGATAAACGCAAAACAAAATATAGATGAAACTAAAGTTAGGCTGCATATAAAACCAACAACATAATATTCTACTAGCCTAGTTTTCCTCTTTTAAGTTTAGATTATGTAGCTTGACATCACAAAACGCAAAAAGGCAAGACAAAATACAAGGTAAACGTAAAATAAAGTAGAAGTGAAACAAAAGATAGGTTGCATAAATACAAAAACTGCATTGCCAAAAATAGAATTTGTTGTCTAGAAAGACTTTTTAAAGTTTGTTTCTTTCGTCTATTGACTTAGTGAATCGCGATCTGGTTTTTCTTAGGCGCGCTTGTTTCTTAGTTGTTTTTTTTTGTAAAGAAAGTTTATTCAGACGTTTTTTTTACGCAACTCCTTTAACATTATTTTTAACAAAGTATTCTTTTATACGTGTTTACATTGAAATAAAACCCTTTGCGTAAATAGAGATAAATTAGAGAGCAAAAGCCTCACTACTTTGCAGAAGAAGAATTGGATGGCAAGATACAACTTTTTAAATTCGTGTGCTTTCTCTTTTAAGGTACTTTTTGAATATTTTTTCAAAGAAAAGTTAGCGTAGTTTTCCTCTTTTAAGTTTAGCTTACGCAGCTTGACATCACAAAACGCAAAAACCAATAAGGCATGATAAAATACAAGATAAACGTAAAATAAAATAGAAGTGAAACAAAAGTTAGACACCATAAAAAAAAAACAAACAAAAAAAAAAAACATAATATACTTCTATGTATGTTTACATTGAACTTAATAAAATCCTTTGTGTAAATATATGAAAAAATAGAGAGTAAGAGTTCATAAAAAAAGCCTCGCTATTTTGCTGAAGAAGAAATGGATGTCTAGATCTTTTAAAATAAGGAACTTTTTGATTTCTTTTTCCGAAAAATGGTTGGAGCAGTTTTCCTTTTTTAAATTTCACTTATGCAGTTTAACATCACAGAAAATATTAATTTGCTTTTTAACAAACTCTTAAAAACATCAGAAGTAATTCTAAATGCAACTCTATTAAAAGTGTTAACAGAATAACAAAACGACTTTTTTTTTTTTTTAAAGATAAAAAAAGTTTGAACTATCTTTAAATAAGAAATGTGAGAACAGTTTAACAGAACTTCTTGTTTATTATGTATTTAGCGAAACAGATAAATATATTTGCAAAAGCATAGAGAAAACAAACTACACAAAAGGCCCATCTTTATTGCCAAACTGAACAAACTTTTCTAAACTACATAAATGGTCTCACTATATTGCCATATTGAACAAACTTTTCTAAACTACCCTCTTTTTGAATTTTTAGCTTCATGTTTTTAATTTTGTCTTTAATATGGCTTCGGTAGGAGTACTTTTGCAAGACATGAATGAGCTTGTCACTGCTATGATTTGCCAAGATGCCAAGGTAATCTTTGTACGAGCAACTTGAGCTTACATCTGTAAACACGTCTTGCAAGATGTATGCCAACACTAAAGCTGCACATCGAGGAAAACTTCTGGTGTTGAACCATTCGTTGTGGCCAGGGCAAGCATTCAGCTTTTCAACTATTTCATCTAAAATTTTACAAACTCAAGTCATAACACAAAGAGATTAAATCGAATATTCATTTGGTTCTGAAGCATGACAAGATTAATTTTGTTTTTTTATTTGTTTTTTTTGTTGACCTTATTGTTTGCACTGATAGCAATAACTGGTTTTTGAAAGATTACCTAATTGGCATTGGCTAACTTCTGCTTTGTTTTCCTTTGTTCTTGGCTGAGTTGATCCTGAAATAAAATAAAACCATGTTCATTTTTCTAATTCATAAAAAAACCATCAACAGTTTCTAAGTGTTAGAGATAATAACAAGCTGTGCATGATTTCTAACGGTGATGTTTCTAACTTCATCATTAGAAATCGGGTAGACACAACTTTCTAAAAGTGCACTTAGCAATGATGGCTAGTTTTTATTAACAGTTAACCATCTGAAATTGTGCAAGAAGAGGTTTGTGTTTATATATGTTTGTATAAATTAGGTTTTACATTACCGATGTGTTCTTGAGTAAAAGATGGCATTTCCAACTTGATTTTTTTTCTTCTTGGATCTTTTACTTCTAAAACATAATCAGTTTTAGTATCATTCACTTGTGTAAACATTTAAGCAATCACAGAATTAGTCCTGCAACAAATACATACACACTTCTGTGTTGTTTTTTTTGTTTTTTTTTTTGTTTTTTTTTATTGTTTTTCTTTTTTTTTTTTTTTTTTACAGCTTTAACAATAACAATAGGGCAAGGAGTTAATTTGGGCATTTTTATTTTTTGAAAGCGTGTTGAGATTTGCATAAAAATCAAAAATCAAAAAGAATTTACCTCTGGATGTACAAGCAAGACTTTGGCTAAATAGACTACCAACAGATTGAACAGCACCAGGTGAGGGCTGTTTTTCAAGAACAGTACCAGCCTGTTGGACTGGAACAGCTGAAAGAAACAAACTGGGTTTGGCCATCGTTTGCTGACGAGCAACAAGATTAGGAGCCAGAGGAACAGAAAAGACCTCTTTTGAAGGATTAAAAACAACTTGCAGAGAAGGAGCAACATGAACAGGTTTGGCAACCACTTGCTTATGAGCAGGTTCAAGAAGAGCAGGTTCAAGAAGAGCAGGTTCAAGAAGAGCAGCTTCAGGAGGAGCATGGAAAACACGTGTGACAGCCATAAGATTATCTTGCTGTGAAGCAACATTAGACACTGTTTCCAGCAGAACAGAAAAGACCTCTTTTGAAGGACTGAAAGCAACTTGTTGAGCAGGAGCAGCAGAAACAGGTTTGGCAACCACTTGCTCACTAAAGTAAACTGGAGAAAGTTGTGCATGGTGTTCAATAAAATCCGGTTCATCAGGAAATAATGTTAATGCAAGAGGAGAACAAGCTGTGCCAACAGGAACAGCTAGAGTCTGATCTACATCCATACAAACAGCTTGTTCATTAGGAACTAGTTGTGCAAGAGCAGAGGATAGTTCAAGAACTGGACCAGCGATTGTTTGTTCAGAAGGAACAGACGAAACAGGAGTTGAGCTAGGTTCACACAAGAAATCTACAACATGTTCGTTGCTGTCCTCTAAAGGAGCATTGTTTTCTACAGCTGGAGAAAATGGGAACCACTGTGGTACAACCGAAAGTAGCAGCACATTCTTCAGAGTCAGAACCGGAGTCTGAATCTTCCTCAAAAATGTCCTCAACATCATGAAAACCGTACTCCTCTGCATTAGTTCGGAGCCAGTCCATCACATCCTTCTCCTCCTTTGGTGGTCTCTCAGACTTTTCAACAGTCAAAGACTCTATGACTCCGAAGGACTGTCCGATGCCCAGGGCAAAGCGCAACTCCTCTGCAGCGTTCCACTGGGACACATAAAAGCTATCCATTGTGTGTCTGCTGTGCTTCATGTAGAGTGTAGCAAACCGCTCGCGATCTTCTTTGCTGTTGTTGGCAAAGTAAGTGGCTATCGAACCGCGAATGCAAGTGGGAGTAAGACGCTTCATGGGAATGTTTACTTGGCTTTTTCTGAAGCAGGACGTCAGGCTAGAGGTGATAGCAGAGGAACCCATCTGGTAAACAGGCACTCTAGTTGCACCTAGTGTCACACCTTCGTCTTTGTTGGCTCTCACCGAAGGAAAAAGGGGCCTGTAGCAGTCGCTCAACTCCAAAACAGTCTTGGTGTCTGCAGCCATGTAGTGAGAGTCGTTGACAAGAAGGTCTCTGTATCTCAGCAAATAAATATCGATCAACACTTTCAAGTCGTTCGGCACTAGAATGTTTTTGGCTCCGTACTTGTATGCTGTTTTGTAGCGCTCTTGCACAATGCAATATCCACACTCACTCTTCTCAGCAGCCATGTAGTCTCTAATGTTTAAAAGAGCAATGTTAGATTTTCTTAAACTGTTAATTACAGTGACAGAGAGCAGAAGATGGTTTCGTAGAGACACAGCATTGTCTCTAGTCAGCGGAAGAGACGCCTTTCTAATCGATTCCACTAAGTCTCTTACGTATGCAGACTTGCCATATTCGGTCAGCAAACTGACATTGATGATGTTGATGCTTTTTCCTTCTTTTCACAAGGCTCCTCCTCAAAGAACGAAAGGGCCTCAGCACTTTTCGCAACTCATCCACCTTGCAGCGCAAACGTCGGATGGCCTCATGAGAAAGTCCGAAATAGACGTTTCTGGCTTCACTGAAACGAAACAGGAGACAAAGGGAGACGAGGCGGTTGTACAACGTGTGACAAGACATGGCTTTTGTTTGGTCAAGTTCACTCAGCTTGGAATTGAGCTGAATTTTCTTAAAGTGCAAGGAGAAGTATCTATCCTCCAAAACATTGGAATTGGTGAGGGCGTTTGGGTGCAGCGTCAACGTGCTGTCACAACAAGTCAATATTTCCACAACTGCATTTTTGTAGATCTTTGCTTGTGACCAAGTGTTGTTGTTGGCTACCACAAGCCACTTTTCAAAGTCTCTGAAGAGCTCATCTGCTGACTGGTAATAAAAGTGAAAAGCATCTTTGTCCAGCTGAAACAAGAGTCTCTTTTCTTCGGTCAAGACATAGGAGCTGGAAACCAAGTGCTCTAAGGAATCGAAATCAGAGTCAAGGACGGATTCGGTGTTCAGCTCTTTGTTTTCTACAGAGGTGCATTGGTTTGCAGAAGGAGCCTCGGACGAACCAGCAACTGGTGAGGGCAAGCTTAAAAGAGGATCAGAGGAAAGAACCGGAGAAGAAAAAGAGGAGGAAGGCCCAGGAGCAGAGGATGCAGAGCCTGATGCAGACGCTTGTTCAGCTACTGGCTTAATACCAAAGAAGGCAGGTCGAATAAATTGAGGGACATAGAGCTTCTCGTTGTCGTATCGCTTTGCCTCTGCAATCTTTTGTTTGATCATCTTGGAATCGTAGAAATGAGTCTCTTTCAAGTGTATGTCCAGTCGGTCGTAATACTTCCAACATTGCAAACAGGGGTAAGGTTTTGGACAGCCGGACTTGCGTTCGAGACGAGCATGCTGAAACTTCCTGACCATTGCAGAGTAAAAGATGGAAGCTTCATCCAAAGTCCAAGAATGATCTTTTTTAGTCAAGTGTCTTTTAATGCTTGTGGACGAATGTTTGCACAAAGGCATCGGACAGCTAACAGCGTACCTCTTCTTGGTACCATAGAAAGGTACAACCCTGTTTACGGAGCCACACGCTGCAACTAATGCGGCCCTGACTTTGTTTTTGAGCTTTAAGTCTCTCTGTTCTTGTGACTGCTTTCTTTTCTTTTTTTTGCTTTAGAGTTTGGAGAAGAAGCAACAACAGAGTTGTTTTCTTGTGAAGAAGACATGTTCAGGTGTTTGTTTGCAACGGTTTTTGCTAAAAAAAGGAAACCAGTCAGTGAGAGTTTTTTTTCTTCTGCCTGCATCCAATCCTGGAATGTTTACAACTGCAGGGAAGAGCTGTGTTTTTTCGAATCCTCTGCAAAAGAGAAAAAAAGAAAGAAAAGAGAGCAACAAGAAGAAACAAAGTTTCCACTAGCAAATGAAAAAGAATGAGAGCAACTAGCATTACATGCATGGTGGCAGCAGTGATTGCTATTATGAGAAGGAGAATGAGAAAAAAAAAAAAGAAAAAGAAAAGAAACAAATAAATAAAGAGATGGAGTTTGAGAGGATCTCGCAACCATATGACTCAAAGAAAGAAACTGTGTTGAAAAAAGGCAAGAGAGGGCAAATAGAACTTGCTAACAAGGACAAATGACAGACATAACTACAACAGTAACAACTCTCATTGCAAGCATAATAACAACAGCATCAGCATCACTGACTCAGAGAGTGTTGACATAACAAAAAAGAAAACAAAAGTACAAGCCAAGTGGGGGAACATTAACAAACCACTCATTGCAACTATAACAACAACAACAACAGCAACAGCATCACTGACTCAGAGGGTATTGATAAAAAAAAACAAGCAAAACAAAAACAAACAAAAAAACAAATAAAAAAACAAAACAAGCAAATTGGGTGAACAGTAACAACTCTCATTGCAAGCATAATAACAACAACAGCATCAGCATCAGCATCACTGACTCAGAGAGTGTTGACAAAATAAAATAGACAATAAGCAAGCAAAGTGGGTGAACAGTAACAACTCTCACTGCAAGCATAATAACAACAACAGCATCAGCATCAGCATCACTGACTCAGAGAGTGTTGATAAAATAAAACAGATTATAAACAAACAAAGTGGGTGAACAGTAACAGCTCTCATTGAAAGCATAATAACAACAACAGCATCAGCAACAGCATCACTAACTCAGAGGATATATAAAAAAACAAACAAACAAACAAACAAAACAAAAACAAAAAAAAACAAGCAAAGTGGCTGAACAGTAACAGCTATCATTGCAAGTAAATAACAACAACAGCATCAGCAACATCATCACTGACTCAGAGAGTGGTGATAAAATAAAACAGATTAAAAAACAAGCAAAGTGGCTAAACAGTAACAACTATAAATACAAGTAAAATGACAAAAGCAGCAACAGCATCACTAACTCGCAGGGTGTTGATAAAAAAAAAAAGCAACAAACAAACAAAGCAAGCAAAGTGGGTGAACATTAACACTCATTGCAACTATAATAACACCAACAGCAACAGCATCAGTGACTCAAAGGGTGTTGATAAACAAAAACAAAGGCACAAACAAAACAAGCAGAGTGGGGGAACATTAACAACACTTATTGCAAGCATAATAACAACAACAGCATCAGCATCTCTGACTCAGAGAGTGTTGATAAAATAAAATAGATTATAAACATGCCAAGTTTGTGAACATTAACAAACACTCATTGCAACTATAACAACGACTACAGCAACAGCATCACTTACTCAGAGAGTGTTGAGAAAAAAAACAACAAAAAAAACAAAAACAAAACAAAAACAGAAACAGAAGTACAAGCCAAGTGGGGGAACATTAACAAACACTCATTGCAACTAAAACAACAACAACAGCAACAGCATCACTTGCTCAGAGGATATTGATAAAAAAAACAAACAAACAAACAAACAAAACAAGCAAAGTGGCTGAACAGTAACAGCTATCATTGCAAGTAAAATAACAACAACAGCATCAGCAACATCATCACTGACTCAGAGAGTGGTGATAAAATAAAACAGATTAAAAAACAAGCAAAGTGGCTGAACAGTAACAACTATAAATACAAGTAAAATGACAAAAGCAGCAACAGCATCACTAACTCGCAGGGTGTTGATAAAAAAAAAAAGCAACAAACAAACAAAGCAAGCAAAGTGGGTGAACATTAACACTCATTGCAACTATAATAACACCAACAGCAAACAGCATCAGTGACTCAAAGGGTGTTGATAAACAAAAACAAAGGCACAAACAAAACAAGCAGAGTGGGTGAACATTAACAACACTTATTGCAAGCATAATAACAACAACAGCATCAGCATCACTGACTCAGAGAGTGTTGATAAAATAAAATAGATATAAACATGCCAAGTTTGTGAACATTAACAAACACTCATTGCAACTATAACAACAACAACAGCAACAGCATCACTTGCTCAGAGGATATTGATAAAAAAAACAAACAAACAAACAAACAAAACAAGCAAAGTGGCTGAACAGTAACAGCTATCATTGCAAGTAAAATAACAACAACAGCATCAGCAACATCATCACTGACTCAGAGTGTGGTGATAAAATAAAACAGATTAAAAAACAAGCAAAGTGGCTGAACAGTAACAACTATAAATACAAGTAAAATGACAAAAGCAGCAACAGCATCACTAACTCGCAGGGTGTTGATAAAAAAAAAAGCAACAAACAAATAAAGCAAGCAAAGTGGGTGAACATTAACACTCATTGCAACTATAATAACACCAACAGCAACAGCATCAGTGACTCAAAGGGTGTTGATAAAGAAAAACAAAAGCACAAACAAAACAAGCAAAGTGGGTGAACATTAACAACACTTATTGCAAGGCACAATAACAACAACAGCATCAGCATCACTGACTCAGAGAGTGTTGATAAAACAAAATAGATTATAAACAAGCCAAGTTGGTGAACATTAACAAACACTCATTGCAACTGTAATAAGAACAACAGCAACAGCATCACTGACACAAAGGGTGTTGATAAACAAAAACAAAAACACAAGCAAAGTGGGTGAACATTAACAACACTCATTGCAACTATAACAACAACAACAGCAACAGCATCACTGGCTCAAAGGGTGTTGATAAAATAAAAGAACAAAAACAAAACAAGCAAAGTGGGTGAACAGTAACAACTCCCATTGCAAGCATAATAACGACAACAGCAACAGCAACACCATCACTGACTCAGAGAGTGTGATAAATAAAATAGATTATAAACAAGCC